>NC_041341.1:27384003-27516503 GCF_004354835.1 Perca flavescens | reverse complement strand
AAACAACCCATGGCTTTTACATTTTAACATCACTGAAAGCCCGGTCTCGCATTGCCAGACCTTCCTCCACGGCACTGCGGAGGAGGGTCTGGATAGTCCACAAAAAATTCCGGGATAGGAGAAAAATGTTCTCTGGTGTATTGGCATTTCTTTAAACCGGTCACAATCATCTTGGGCGGTGCTAAGAGCCGGACTGAGCAATGGTGCCTGTGCAAAATAGCCTCGGGAAGAAACTTGTTTTGGTGGAACATGTGTACGTTCAAAGGTTGTTTTAGTCGCACGACAGAAAACTCAGATTGGACAGATAGTCTAGCTAGCTGTCTGGATTTACCCTGCAGAGATCTGAGGAGCAGTTAACCGTAGTCTTCAGAAATCAACCGGAGTTTAAAATTACAACACAAAGAGCGCAATGTGAGGGAAAACAAGATGAAAATGAGGGACAAACGTCGGAATTTCCAGCAGCACACGGAAAATCACGGGGGGAAAAAACGACTACTGAAAGCCAAGCTTTAAACAGTCCCAAGAAGCGAGACAATGATAGAGGAGCACACAGCATGTTTAATTTCCTATTTTATTAAAAAGTTAATGTCACTCCCGACAAGTTTCGCCATTTTTTGTTTTGGATTATTCCGCCAGTTTAGATTTGACCTCATAATGGATGTCAAATGAAAAATGTGTAGTCTTTCTTATTTCAGCTTTTTTTCCAGCCATTTGATTGGTGACATGACTTTCTGCTTAAAACAGGGACCTAATTAGAAAACCGTCAAAAAGAGCCACCCAACGCTGTCCTTCAATCTTTGCATGCATAGTGCATTTATAGTATTCTTGTCGGTGCCACTCGGTAAACAAGTTGAGTACCAATTCAAAGTACAAAACCCTCTTTACTTGTCGTCATGTTTGAAAGCTTGAAAGCCTCGTCTTTTCAACAGCAGGAATTGCTATCATTTTTCTTGCAAAGCTTGAAAGCTTTCAACTTCTTTTTCCAAAAAGGAATTTCTATAAATCATTGAACAAGACAAAGCGGAAAGGTTCTGACAGAATAGTAAAAATATGTATTAAAAATTATGCCTACAGTAGATTGACTAAAGCAGACGGATCAGCCTTTTTTTTTTATTTTAAAGATTATTTTTGGGGGCATTTTAGGCCTTTTATTTTGACAGGACAGCTGAAGACATGAAAAGAGAGTCCAGTCAGAGGGACTGGACAGGCATATTTCCACTTACTGTGTGTATGTATATATGTGGGTCAGTGTTAGCCCTGTGACAGTCCACCCAGGATGAAATATCCAATTATACTCTTTATAATATTTTGTATATAGCCTGAATAATTATAGTACTATTACTAGTATTTACTTCCTTTAGTCTAAAGGTTACTTTTTTCAGACTGAGTAATCAGTAATGAATCAGAAAAGAAATTGAAATTTGTCTTTGATGGTGCTCGCTAGTAGCTTACCAGAGTCTAAGCTAATACTGTGTGACCGTTTTTTAATCTTAATTGGATTCGATTAAAAATGCAGTGGTTAAACAGGACTTTGACAAGACCCAGAGAAAATTACCACCTTTAGAAACACCTTGTCTGTAAAAATGAAAATGGTTCTTGCATCTCCTGATGTGCAAAAATCAAGTATTCCCACTGAGCAAAAGGCAACTATACATTGAAAATCCTATACCGTATCTGCATCATTCAGCCATTTTGTATATATTGATTTATGCACAGAAGGAGCTGTAACAAACCTTTTGAACATTCTTTATGCTGATTCTTTAATGATTTCTTATTAAACAGTAAAGCAGTGAAACATGGTGACTACATGCTGGTTTGATTCTGTGGTGTGTTTTAAATGTTAGGCTGCAGTTTTCACTCCAATAACAGAATGTTCCATTTGCACCGTTTCTTAGCGCTGCTGTGCCACCCTGCAATCCTAATGTTGACGTGTTATGAATATTCTGTTGACAGTGTTGATTAGTGCATGACAGAAGCCAACTGGCAAATATGTCTTCCCCCTGAACACACGAGCACACCTACAATTATTGTGGCAATATGACAAAAAAGATGAGTGAAAGGATTAATCCATTTAATGAGTTGCTATAGAGATAAGAAAAATAATAATAATATTACTGATTAACACTTTAGAGCGCACAGCCTTATGCAATGCATGACTGTTATTTATATTCATTTGTACTGTATCTTGTCTGTGAATTAATGAAATTGAATGAAATTACAAGCATGGCTGCTTGTAAAAAGGATAAAAAGTAGAGGTCTATAACATATACAAATTTAATTTATGTTGAAGGAATTGTCCTTTTATGTGCTATTCTTTGTGCCTTTTAATTGACCCTAGGGGGATATTAAGTTTTAGTAGTCCTACATGTTTTTATAGAATTATTTACAAAACGTCATAAAACACTAAGGTATTTTCCAAGTCAATACATATTATAGGAGTATGATGGCAATCAAGTGAATGTAGTTATTTGGATTAAAACATAGTTAAACTACTTTCCACTTAATTATTTTTCATTATGCACCAGGCATTGAAAATGAAACTTTACATATGCCATAAATATCTAATTAAAATGGAAGGAGGGAATATTAATTGTTACACCACCGAACGGCCTGCTGGGTATATCGCACTCTTTGTCGCTCGCTACTGTACATTTAAGAACGGATGAACAAAGAGAGACTGGAGAGACCGGAGATGTTACATTGTTTCAAACTCAAACATTTCAAGAATCAGTGATTGAACTTTAGAAATGAATGCTTTGTTCCCAAAAAAAACCTGGTCCCAAATACATAGCTAGCTGTTACAAAATACTCACTGCTATGGGTCCAAACCATGTCATGGCTGGTGTATTGCTCAGGAACCAAGGAAACACAGTGTTAAGTGTGAAGTTGTTTGGATGAGCGGTTCTCCAGAAAGCTGCAAGCAGAAATACTGGAGGCCAAGCAATGGGCAAACAGGCACATTTTGAACGGGCACTAAAATGTAGGGTAGATGTCTCCTTTATTTTAAGATTATATTGAATCCACTGTTTACCCTGTTGTCAAAGCTGTGATTCTTTTTTTTTTTTTTTTTTTTTTTTTTTTTTTTGTCAGTAGACTGAGGGATCTCATTAGTAAACTCACACTTTACACATCTAAAATAACTTGATCTTAAACCGTGATAATGGTTGGTGACAAGGCAGCTCAAATTGCAGGTACAGTAACCTATTCAGCTGATTATTTTGTATCTCAATCAGCCTCACCTTTTCAGTCAGTCACCGCTGACTGGTGTTCTTGACCTCTTATAATTTGTACTGGTAAAGTGTTATGGATTCTCATTATGTTGCATTAGATATCTTGGAACACATGGTTGCGTAACACTGTAATCAACTATGGGTAGCTGATGTCTACATTTACATTGCTATGTTTTGGTTTAAAAACGAATATCTTTTTCTATGTTTACACCTTGTATTCACACTGCTCTGGCATTTCAGAGCCCCTAAAACCGGAGAAATTTGAAAACACTTCTGACCCCGTTTTGGTTTGGAATCTACGGGGTTGTGATGCAGTCTCAACCGCCGCAAACAGAGACCTTTGGCAACATCGACACTGGAAACGGTTTGCCGCCTGATTGGATCATGACGTCTCGTTCTCTGAGAACAAAGCTACTAACAATCTCCATGGCAACTACCGGCATCGGGCGGAGTATACATGCTGCTTCCTGTTTAACCCGGCACGCACATGCTCAGTATACGAGAATCTTGATGAGATTTGCTGTTTGGACGTGTTACTTTAAACGGAGATTAGTTCTTCTACTGGAGCTGAAAACACTTGTGGGCACGGAGATCGCTTTTGGCTCAAAACTCAAAACTTGCTACCAAAACGTAGCAATGGAAATGTAGCCAAAGTCAATGTAGCTTTATGAATGAATCTTTATATTAGGAGTGACAGTTCCCTTTTATAGAGAGACGACCAATGCAGAGACCAAAACACCTGATGGAGGAAGCATCATGCTGGTTATTAAGCTGAATGATTATGAATCTGTGTGTTTTGTCAAAGCCGGAAGTCGGTTTTATGTTTTATGAACTACAAAACAAACATTTGGTTAATATTTATTTGACATGACAGTAAGTGTCACCACTAATCTATGTGGTGATCTTATATTATGTAACTGTAACCACATCCTCTGATCAGTTTACATAGTGGACACAAGTGTATATGTGTGTATGGACTGAATGTGAGAGATAAGTGGGGGGTGTATTTATTTATTTTTTTTTTTTTAATGATCTGCTGCCCCTCAGAGTTTCTGGTCACATCCCCGCAAGGTAATTCACAGCAATATCTTAAATCCTGGCATTGATAGATTATCCCTCTCTTTTGGTTACACCACATCAGATTTAACCGACTGCTGCTCCCACAAATCTGTGCTCTATGTTGCCATGACAACTCATTACTGCTACAGTACTGTATATGAAAACCCCCCATGATTCGTCACAGGCACAGTTAGAAGATATGTTGTAAGTAAAATAATTCAGTTGTGGGGGACTGTTAATTTGTAATTCAAAAACCTGATGCACTAAACATGATTGGTCTGATTTATTGACCGACACAAACGTTGACTTCAAATCTGCTCAGTGTGCCATAGGCATGTTTATGCTTATTTTCTCACTCGGCAAACTGCTCACATGTACCCTAGGTTTCTTTATGGCTACGCTAGTGAGCTCACTGTGTTTCTTTTCACTGTTTGAATCTTAAGGTGAAGCAAAATGAGATTCTTACATCCCATTGTTGCTGCACAGAGCTTTGCTACGGTATAGTTTACAGTTGTGTTGATGGTGATGTTTAACCAGGCAAAGAGAACATGTACGGTGCTGCACATATCAACTCAGATCCACAAGTTGGTGACAACCTTGTTAATTAGCTGTATATAGGTCGTATACCAAATAAGTAAGGGTCACACAATTTCACCACAACCAGACATTGTTCTTGGGCATTAGGAGCAGTAATGCTAGACTGTTATTTTCACACCCAATTAGACTGGACTGTATAATAAATCACTGCCTTCACTGACATTAATTATTAATGCGTATTGGTGCTACCGTATTTCCCTGTCTTGTAATTTAGCCAAATTAAATTTGGCGCGTATTGTTTTCTATCTATTTTATCATTTTCATAAAGAATGTAATAAGCCTAGACAGCTTATTGCACATAACAGTATTATAGTGCTGTTGAAAATGAGTGAAAACATTAAATTGGATTAAGTGAATTTGATTTAGCATGCAGCGCACAATATGACGGGTTATTCGTTTTCATATGGGAGTGATCATTACCAGGCCATGTCAAAATAGTCGTCTCATAATCTTTTAATCATATCTGTCTGTTTTGCATGACAAGGCACATCTGATGACCTTTCTTTTTCTTTTCTTTTTTTTTTCCTCAGTGCTATATGTCATGAATCATAGTCATAGAGTTGTCACAGCCAGCTTTCACCCTCACTATACTCACTCAGTAGTGAGAGAGGAGCTTAATAATCTCACGTTGCTCATTCCATCCCTCCACCTTCAGCATGGACACACCAAATTGATTTTAATCAGGCAATAAAGTAGATCTGATCCTCCCTCTGTTGACTCACTTTCATGCCCCAAAGAGGCCAAGCTGATCGACTTTCCTGATGGATTTTACTCATAACTGCCCTTCAATACAGACAATCTCTTTCATTTTAGTAGCATTCGGAGAGGACTGATGCTGTATTGGTGTTTGCTGTGAGTTTTCAACAGTTTATTTATTAAACACTTTGATCCTGCAAAGCCTGTCTCCCTGAGCTGCTCAAGAAAATGATGTGCTGCTCTGATAATATGAGAGTGAGCTTTTTTTTATTATAGGAGCTTGGAAAGATACAGTAACACAAGAGACACTGAAATAATCACCAGTCTAGCTACGTTTGCTTGCTGACACCTTTTTATTTATTTTCACTTTTCTGGTGACTCCTGTAAAAAAGTGACTGCATCTATATACAAGAAATATGGTAAGCACTGGTGTTCAGGCATTTTTAGGGACTGGTGCAAATGAAATTAAGGGACACATTTTTTAATATCCAAGTTACAGTTTTTTCCAACTGCTTACACACGTTTTCAAAACTATGTCTCCTTTTTTCAAAACTCTACACACAATTCCTAAAACTGCACACACAAAATGCAAAATGCCTCACATCTCCTTCAAAATGAAACACTGCATTCAAAATACCATAAACATCTCAAAATGAAGCATTTGCATCAAATGGCAAACACTTTTTTCATAATAGTAAATGTTTGGATATACCATGTACACACTGTTGTTCTAAATCTAAAGCTTTTTTGTCTTTCATAGGCTTATAGCTACATTTACAATGTTCTAGAGAGAAAGTGATCGGCTGCGAGTGGTTGAAAAGTGCACTGTAAAAAACAATGTAATGTTACAGTAAAACAGAAAATATTTATTGGGCACAACGTTACGTTTGTAAGAGAATAAAGTGTGTGTGTGTGTGCGTGCGTGCGTCATTAGATAGTTGCATGCAGTATGGACGCCACTATAAAGCTACTCAAGATGGACTTTTCTCCCTGATCTCATCAGAGATGACTATCCTTCTTACTCTTCTTCCCTCCTCCTCTTCCTCGTTGTTATCCCCTGTCTCTCCCTCCTCCTCCCCTTGCTCTCTGTCAATTGTTGGCATCCATTGTTCAAAACAGGTAATCTGACCTTTAACCTTTGTATAGGGCTATACTAAAGCAATGATTGGTTAGTGTTCAGTTATGACATAATTTGTTTGCACATGTGAGAAGTGTGTGTGTGTGTGTGCCCTGGTAAATAAGTGTAGCATTTTGATTGGTTGTGTTTAGAAATGGATAGCAAGGTAGAGAATTGTGTGTAATGTTTTGAAGTGTTTTATGCAATTGAAAGCTGAGTGAAAGGCTGAGAAATAGCTTATGGTTTTGGAGATTTGCTGTGTAGTTTTGCACTTTGAGTGAGAGGTTTCCAAAATTGTGTGACATGGAAAGATTTTGTGTGTAAGCAGTTGGAAAAAACTGTAATGTCTTCTCCCTGAATGAGAGATTAGTAATATTATAAACTAAATCTCTGGTTACCTCAGAGAGAAGAACTATAATTGTCATGTAATATAAAATTCTAAAGTAGAAGTTGAGATTTTTAATCTTGAAACTGACTAATTATGTCCATTAACCCATTGAATTGTTCAAACTGTAAATGGGTATCTTTTTAATGCTGTTTATTGAACAGTTGAATCTGTTGAATTTAGCCTAACTGTAACTGTAGAGTTTAATTGAAAACTATATACTGTGTATATATATAAAATATTGTATTTTTTTGAGCAATCAATGAAAGCAGTGAAAATAGAGCCACCAGTCGTAACTTACATTTTATCTACAAAAAGCACCAAGTTACAGAATGTAAGCCTTTATCAGACATAGCTGCAATATTCCTTCAAGGAAAAAATATTTGTAATTTTATTGTTTTTTGTCCATCTTAGTTTCTGCTTCAGATCGCATTTAATATTTAAAGTTTCTTTGGAAATGTTTGCGCAACCTGACCATTGCAAAATATAATTGGCACTAGTGATACAACTGCTGCAGTGAGCACTGTGAATCTTGACAACAATGGATTCACATCATTCACTTTGAATAAAGTTCCCATTATGTCCAGAATGCCCATGGCAGGTTTGTAAAAAGCCAGTGGGAAAAAAAGCCAATATGTGGTCATAGGTCATGATCAAAACCATTAATGTCTGGATTAGCTTTTACATTCTTGATTCATTCAGAATTCTACAAAGGCTTGCATATAAGCCTATAATACAAATCACATAATATATCTGCAGGGCAAAAAGGCTGTTCTTCCTGTCCCACAGCTTTGGAGAGGAATACAGATATTTTCTCTTTTAGGAAGTATTAATGGAGCCAGATTAGTCTTCGCTTCAGGCTGGGATGTGGAAATCACTCTGTTCTCAGCTTTGTTTAACATGTAATATGTGTTGCTTATCATTTCCTTACTTTCATTAGCTTTGGGACCTACAGCGGATACTAAGCACACCCACTGTACAGTGTGTACGCGTTGGCAAGCAGCTTCAAAGAGACAGGCGCTAAAACGGAGCGTTTCAGACGGAGGTAAATTAGGGTATTCTCAGACAGACGGCATTAAAGTATGCAAACATGTTCTAGTAGAAACCCAAAATACAATACGTAATTATCTGTTTTGGAGAAATTCTTCACACCCTCAGTTATTTCAGATATTTAAAGGTCCCATGACATGGTTTATTTTTTGGATGCTTTTATATAGGCCTTAGTGATCCCGTAATACTGTATCTGAAGGCTCTTTCCCGAAATTCAGCCTTGGTGCAGAATTACAGCCACTAGAGCCAGTCCAACAATGAGCTTTCCTTAGGATGTGCCATTTCTGTGTCTGTAGCTATTGAGGAAGAGAGAGGGGGGGCAAGGTGGAGAGTGGGGGTGTGGCCTTGACCAACTTATGACCTCATAAGGAGCAAGATTCCAGATCGGCCCATCTGAGCTTTCATTTTCTCAAAGTCAGAGCAGGATACCCAGGGCTCGGTTTACACCTATCTCCATTTCTAGCCACTGTGGAACCATAGGCAGGCTGGGGGAACTCATATTAATGTTAAAAAAACTTAAAGTGAAATTTCCATGCCATGGTACCTTTAATACTCCTTGAACTACATACAAAAAGCCACTACAAATGATTACGCTTGTTGTGTTGACCCCACATACTTCAACTCACATCAGTGAAATAATGTCCTTGAATAAAAGTAACCAGTGAAAGAAAGACATCAGTTTAGTTTTCACCCGCTTAACGGAAAAGACGTGTTAGTGATATTATATTACATTCAGCCCAAACTTCCACTGATTCGAAGAATTTAAGCTACGGTGTATCTGTTAATTACTGTCTACCAAGAGCATGATGACAAAATGGAGGGAAATGGAATGGGACACACTTTTCAAGATATTCAAAGGTTGACTCATCACCTGAGATCCATGCTTGATTTTAGTGCTAACTACAGTATAGCAGTGCAGAGTCGTCTTTAAAACATCATAATATTGCTGTCATATGCACCTGCTTTATCAAAGATAGCTACTGAGTCATATGTAATCTAATTGTAATACTATGAGAAGCTATACTAAGCCAACACATGGGCTATAATCAAGTAGTGCACTCCTTGGTTTCTTCTGGGTAACAAAAAGAGATTGTATGGAAAAAAAAAAATTGCATGGAATCGATTCCATATTTGCAATGTAGTAACTGCACTTGATTTGTGGATGCTATACAGTAAATTAACACAGTGTTAACTGTCAAATGAGCAGCAGCTGCCAAACAAAAATAGTTAAAGTAAAATATGCCAATTCAGATCATTTCCTCACCATTGGGTCTGGATGGACATAAATCTTTATACAGATATAATGAGCTGCATATTTCATTAGAGTTATTTAACATACATTTGTATGTAATTCGAGAAAGCAGAAGAAATGCTGTATAAATATTTTTTTCTGTACAAAAATGAGAAATGTCATTATTGGCATAATACTTTAAAAGGAAGACAGTTGGGTTGTTAATTTACAGATAATGTCAGAGTAAAACCAGAAAACTATGAAAATTAAGTTATTTCCATGAAATTAGGATTTTATTTTACAATGTAGTGCTCTTTTGTCACCCTTAAGTACTCAAATAAGAGCTGGATGTCATTTTTAAAATCAATTCCTTGTGCTGATGCTGCAAACGTATAGCAGCGGTATTATGTAGGCTTATACAACTGCAGTAAAAACTGCTTCTTGGTTATATCTGATTTAACCACCTTAGAGTCTATAGCCACTTTAATGATACCAGTGGAATATATAGTACAGTGCCACATTCATCCAAGTGTAAGGGTAAAAAGTACAGAATGGCACCAACCATGCAGGGTGAACATTATAAAGTATTATAGTCTGTGACTCTTAATAAACTATAACTGCAATGCCAGTATTAGGCAATAAGGCACACGTTACGTTAGTCTTATAGTCTATTAATATTTCACCCAATGATGGATTCTGAAAATACTAAATTTTTTTGCATTTAACAGATTGTCAGTAACTTTTAGCATCTGTTACAGGGGATGTCCGTCTATATATAACAAAGTGCACTATTTCTATTTAGCTAATTCCAATGAAAAGAACATGCAATGGTCCTGGATGGCATTTTCTCCAGTTCATGGTTCATATCACAGTTTACACAGTCACACTGCTATCATGCTTATTAAGGCTGGTTTGTGCTGTGAGGCACATTGGAAGAGACATGTTTCCCCGTTTCTAATGGAACGAAGCTAATCAGATCTGTGTAAGCTGAGGCCCAGCTGTACAACTTTGCAGAACTCACTGAGGAGTAAAGTGGAAAAACTTAAATAAAGGGCAAGTCCATCTCGATCACATGCTTCTATGGTTCGGTGGCAGGCAATGAGACAGAAATGTCACATTAGCAATGCCACATGGTTTATTCAGCATAAATGCAGTTAAACCAATGTGTCATTTGCTGATTTTGGCCTTTTATTAAATATTGCATTTTGGCCAGTTCATCTCCATTGAATACCTCTGTCTGATGTTTTACATTCATAGACAGATTTGCATTCAAAAAAGGCCAACGGTTTCTTTTGCTGTGGATTTAGTGTAAATAGAAAAATGTACTGGATGGCAAATCATCTCAAAGAAAATCCTTGTCCGTCTCATTCAGCCATTTATCTCTTATGTTTTAGCTCCCTAATTACTTCTTGTAAAGAGCCTCATGAAGATGTAAACTAGTAGGCCTGCAGCATGAATTTAGTATTTCTACTTGATTAAAATCAACTCCAGTGGGTGATAACGGGAGAACATAAATCTAACGGAATCTTTTTTGTTTTGTGAGGTTTCAATTTGTGTGTTATTTATTTATTCTTTTTTTTTACCAGTAGTCTTTTGTGGGAGAGTATACTTTTTTGGTGTATTTAGGAGATTTCCCTCTAATGTACCACCCAATCATTATTTAATTTCCCTCATTAGACTTTGATTTCTTATAGAAACCATAATACATTCCCTTAAGTGACACGATGGTTAAATGATCTTTGTTCATGTGGTTACATTTCAAAAGTAGATGTTTATTCCATTAGCTTTTGTAATACCGTAGTCATTAAACACTAACTTGATGTATTTAACGCTTGTATTGTGTTAGGGTCAAATTTAATCCGTTGTTATTTCAGATATGTAAAAAGTTCCATTTACTTTTTTTATTGGAACACGGCATCATGACATCATCAGAAACTGGTATTCTAACAACATTTTAGTAAATTCTAAATGTTAAAAAAAAAAGAAAATAACCTGGTGTTACGGGTCAGATGTGACCCAGCAGAGTATATTGGCTGTTGCATAAGTTGTGGGTTGCTTTGTGGATCAAATTTGGCTCAATTAGCACCCACCACACCACACACCCATAATAAGTTAGCTATGAGGTGAAAAACAATATTGGATGATAATCATTGTTGAGTATTTGTTGAGATGTATGAGTTAAATTACAGGTTAATGTTGACCCACTAACCTAAAAGATCATGCAGCTTTCTGACACATTTCAAGGGTTAAGAGCAACATTTGATTTAAACTTAGTTGTGAAATTGAAATGTGTTTATCAATTTTTCAGGTCCCTAGGATGATACGTATGGATATGGAGTTGTTAGATAATGATCAGCTCACTTGGTGCGTGCAGTGGTCACAGTGGGGGCCAGGGAGGATGTGATTCCTCACCATAACAGGTCTCACTCCACTTCGATAATGCAGTTTAATCTGGAGGCTACACCCAAGGCACTGACATGCCCCACGGAGTATCGGCCCGCATTGGACAAACTCAGTGGAAACCTTGACTGGCGCTTCACCCCTCAGTGATGACAAAACCCCATCTGCTTAAGCAGCTATTACTCCACCTGATTGGTAATCATGACATGGAGTGAGGCATAAATCCCTCAGACTGCTGCTGGTTAAGATAGAGGTCTTTGAAGGAACACAGTGATTAGGTGACCTTGGATGGAGCATGGAAAGGGGGCCAGGCGAGGCAAGGCTCAGGGGGATGTACTTTTCTATTATTGGCAGTATAATGACACATTCTCATGCAAATTAAATTCAAATATGAAGGCGACATTCAAGCTAGTGAACAGTTCAGGGAACTTAAAAATGTGTTGAATGGTTTCATACAGGAGTATGCATTACAGCTCACTTCAATGGTCTTATCGGCCTCAATCATAATGCATTTTATATGCACAAATTGGGTTAATACTATTTTCCCAAATTCAGTTGTGGGGTTGTGTAACACTGGCCCTAAGCAGGTTTTTCTGCATTTTCTGGGTAACTTTGATGAGTCAAAAACAACTAAAAGAATGACTGACTGCCCACACTGACTTAAAGCTCCCTAAATTTAAAATTGGCACATCTTCAATGGTTTTAGAAGTACATCTACATTACGTATACACTGCAAGAAAATGACTACAGTTGGAGAAATTCTGGATCAACAAGTCCTCCAAACCATACGACGATATAGGTTGTTTATTCCTACCCTCTTATACGACCCAAAGTAGCGTTTCATAAATTGTGGCCCCTAGCGGTGGCAGGAAATACAACCCACAGGAGCGTTTTCCATCCTCATATCTCAACCAGAAAATGGTCTCATTTTGTCAAAATTGTCGAAAATTGGTTACATTTAGGCTCCAAAACTACTTGGTTAGGTTTAGGCGCCAAAACTACTAGTAGTTCTGTGTGTCATGTAAAGTAAAAATTTACTTTTATTTTCAAACGAGACACAGACCTCAGTTTCTAGGTTGAAAGTCCTGTGTTTGTTTAAACAGCGCTCTTATAGCTCGTACTTATGTACTTCCTGTTTTGCTCCTATCATAATTACTATGGCCACTAGAAAGCAACCCCATTAAAGGTGTATATATGGGTTGGAATTGAGACAGTCTCTTTTGGATTTAAAGCTTAACTGTTTTTTTTTTTTTTAGTAGTAGCCTAAGTATGATCCCTGCTGACCCCACACCTGCAAAACCAGATTAAATCTAGCAATATAGTTATATCAATTTACTTGGTTCCATGTGGAGTACATGATGCAGATGTGATGTCAAACAAACTTGGTGGATGTGCTAAATAACGAACTTGGAACTATAAATTCAGTGTGTATGGCCACCATTTCTTAAAATTATTTTTGGTACTTTCAAACGTCAAATGTGGTGGATGTGCTAAATAAAGAACCTGGAACTTTAAATTCAGTGTGTATGGTCACCATTTCTTTGAACTACTTTTGGTACTTTGCTAACACGCTTCAGCTTGTAACTTTGCTGAGTAAAACCTGCAACAGGTTTTTCAGACCCTGATCTGAAGTTGCAACTTTTACTCAGCAAAGTTAATCCGATAACTCTGAACCTCCTTCTTTGCACAGCCCCTGGTAGAAAGGTAATTAAGGATTAAAAAGTGGTAAACATGATACACATGACAGACGTGTTTACTGATGTCATTACACAGCATTGCTGCTTCTGTCTAGAGTTCACATAAACAAGGCATGGACATCATTTTATTTGAGATATGCATACATTATTGTATGTTAACTCTCAAGTAGACTATTCAAGTGGTCTCTTGATGCATTCATTGGACGTACTGCCAAGGCATAATTGTTAATTGTTTTTTACAGATATTTTAATTATATTAATTATTATAAAATAAGGTCCAGGGTGAATGATTTTTTTTTTTTAAGTTATTGCATCTCATAAGACTACTTCTCACTGCCTTCTGAGCCACCAACCTGCTAATCCAACTGGTAATTATTTCTTAAATAGCTCAATAGCACTATCTACTAGCCCAGTCCTCAAGACCAACTTGTCCTGCAGGTTTTGCTGCAGACTTGTTCTTCCACATCTGATCCAATTAAGAACTACACATTAACCTGACAGCCTAATCAGATCAGGTGTGGGCGAGCTTGGCCCAAGAGCACACTAGAGGACTTTTAAATGTCCTTGAATGTGGAGTAAAAGGACAGTAAACAGCATGCAGCTTAAGATTAGTCTTATGAATCATTCATTTTGTTTTTACTGGTGCAGGGATTTATGCCAAGGAGCAGGAGGCCATTCTTTCATTGTGTTCTGAAACTTTTCATATGGTGCTTCCTTTGAATAATTTGTTGACATGCCCCTGCTGTTGTAGAGAAAACAAAAGTGACCTAACTCTGCGGTGTAGGTCAGGCAGCATCTAATAAAGACCCCAAAGTCTTACGGCATTGATTTCTTACCCATTGCATGGCTAGAATACAGTGCTGTTGAGCATTGCCATGGGGGATGGCCCCGGGTACAAGCTGGTGTTTCCCTGAGCCAGTTATACCTCGGATTTACAACACAATTATTTCTCTCTCTTTGTAGATCATTATTTTTTCTCTCTCCTTTTTTTCTGACACAGATCTCAAGTTGGCTTAGTAATTTCTAGGAATATTTTTTTTTTTTTTTTTTTTTTTCTGGGATCTTGTGGGAAAAGATATTTGTGTGCAGCACAACTGACAGCACTCCTGGACGCATGCCCACAAGTGCACATATAACTTGTGGGCATGCGTCCAGGAGGGCTGTGACATTCTCAAATCGTTCATCAGCCAGCAGAGTCACGGTTCTCTCTCTAGTCTCCATATTCTGATCAGACTTGACGTGGATGGCATTTAAGTCTAAATACCACATGGCACATGTCACTTCCAGAGATACGGTTGTAATAAAGATTCATTATGCAGGTGCGAGGAGTCATTGGGATGCATGGCACTACATTGCATCTTTTGGCAGATTAAAGATATGAAGATTAAGGGAGAGACCACATTATACTGTTGTTATACTTAATAACCTACTTAGTTTGGCTCATAGCCCTATGCTCATCCATAATGCATATGACCTGCAGCTGACCAGGACACTAAATCTGCTCTGACAGTGGGAGAGGGTTTAAAATCACTAATCTATGTGCATGTACGTGGATGGAGGTGTGTGTGTATGGGGGGGGTGAAACTCTCCAAGTGCTTTTGAATTTTTGTGCCCCAGTAATTGGCCTCAATAACTTGTGAAACATTTATATGTGATGTATTCTGACCTGTATGATTGATTTATGTTACACAATCCATGTATCTTTAAGCAGAATATTCCACCCTCATATACTCAGACTGTTATATATCATCAGTCTGGCATCAGTGCTTTTGCAGGGTTATTTAGTTATGAAACGTTTTCATTTGCTTTTTTTTGGAGCACCCACTTTCTCTCCACCCATCCTGTCTACTTCAAATAGTCATTTCTCACATTTCCCAAAATACTTTTTTAAATAAGACCTAAGTCAGGTCTGCAACCTTCGACAAAAAATTATATGTAAATGAATAAGTGTTAATTTGTATAGGTCCCATGACATGGTGCTCTTTGGATGCTTTTATATAGGCCTTAGTGGTCCCCTAATACTGTATCTGAAGTCTCTTTCCTGAAATTCAGCCTTGGTGAAGAATTACAGCCACTAGAGCCAGTGAGCTTTCCTTAGGATGGGCCATTTCTGTGTCTGAGGAGGAGAGAGTGGGGGGCAAGGTGGAGGGTGGGGGTGTGGCCTTGACCAACTGCCACTTTGCTGGTTTGAAAGCCATGATGTCTCTCTCTCATAGGTGGGACAAATTCTCTGGGCGGGCAAAGCAGATAAAGGGGAGGTATCCTTGCTCCTTATGACCTCATAAGGAGAAGATTCCAGATCGGCCCATCTGAGTTTTCATTTTCTCAAAAGCAGAGCAGGATACCCAGGGCTCGGTTTACACCTATCACCATTTATAGCCACTGGGGGACCGTAGGCAGGCTGGGGGAACCTCATAAAGTGAAATTGTCATGCCATGGGACCTTTAACATTTTAATTTTAATTTATCATTGTTGTAGGCCTAAAGTGATTCTTAATTAATTCATTTATATAACATTTCATTCAAGTAAAATGTGCGTCATACCCTATGTATATGGAATGCCGTTTTATTCAGAATTAAATAAATGAATAAATACATACATGAATGAATGAATGAATGAGCCTTTGAAATAAATCATGAAATAAATAAATAAATGAGGCAATAAATACATACATTAAATACATTTAATTATTTCATGGTACTTTTATTTCATAAGTCCATTTATTTCAAGAGACTTTTATTTCGTAAATCCACATTTATTTATTTCAAGAGACTTATTTCATAAATCCACATTTATTTATTTCCGTGGACTTTAATTTCCTAATGCCACATTTATTTATTTCCCTCTATCTATTTCCAGTTCTTATATGCAAATCAGGGGGCGTGGTTATCTCGCACATTCAGAACGGAGCCATGGGCAAAAAACAGGCTGGCGAAGTGAGAGTGCAACATGACCGGCAGTTCGCCCAGTTACGCAGAGCACAGTCACCAGAGGTGTCAAAAGTATTCACATTCATTACTCAAGTAGAAGTATAGATACTAGGGTTTGAAAAGACTTTTGTAGAAGTTGAAGTATCAACTCAAGCTTTTTACTTAAGTAAAAGTGTAAAAGTACTGGTTTCAAAACTACTTAAAGTATAAAAGTAAAAGTAATGTAAGGCAGAGATCTTCAACAGGGGGTCCTCAGAGTCATTGCAGGGGGGCCTCCAAATTATTGTACATTTTTGAGTCTTTAAAAAAAATAAAAATAAAATGCCTTAACATAATTCCAACATATTATTAGCAAATATAAATTCCCACTGATGATAGGCTTACTGGCCTATAGGTAAGGTAGTCACTAAGATATCAGCCCACAGATACAGTTAATCCTAGATTTACTGTGCCACATATGTAACATTAAAATATGATTTATAAAATCATGCTAACAATTAATATTTGAATAGCTTATGAAAAAAGGTATGTAAGAAGGCTTTAGGTTGCCCTAACAGTTATAGGCCCAGTTTAATATGCAACTTAATTTCATACAATATGTAGGGGGTCCCTGCTACATCTCACTTTAAGTTAAAGGGTCCTTGGCTTAAAAAACGTTCAAGACCCCTGATGTAAGGGGGGGAAATGCCATTAAGGACAACAGCTTAACTCTAAAACGCGGGGACAAAACTGACTATAATAATGTTATATTAAAATCATACCTGCAAACTCAAAAGGGCTGAAAAAGGTGACACGTAGGCTACATCTCTTCTGTGTTTTTCAGACAACGGCAGCTACAGTCTGGTGTCAGACTCCTCTCCAGTGAAATATAGACACACTTTTACACCGTTTAGCTGTCAGCATTTTATCATGTTTACTCCATCTTCTAGCTAACGCTAGGCTAACCTGCTTCCAACTGTAGTGTTGACTAGCGTCCCGTGCGGCGATGTTCAGTTCCCTCTATCGTCCGTTTTCGGAGCATCGCGCAGGCACGTAAGGCACCGAAATCCGTGTTGCTATTCGGTCCGGTAGATAACGTTCGTTAAGGCACCGGTGGCGTATTGGCACCGGGTCTGTACAGGTGTTATGGATCGCGTACAAACCAATAGGGTGTCGGAATAACTATGTTTATACTTCTCATCCAACCACAATCAAATTTACTCTCTCCGGATGGAGCGATTTGGATAGGGTTTTTTGTGTGTTTTTTTGAACGATGACTGACGAGCTGGAATGAAAACAAGCCAAACTGAAATATGAGTAACGAGGCTATTTTTAAAATGTAGGGAGTAGAAAGTACAGATAATTGCGTTGAGTAGAAGTAAAAAGTATGCTGTAAAATAATTACTCCAGTAAAGTATAGATACCCAAAATTTCTACTAAAGTAAGGTAACGAAGTATTTGTACTTCGTTACTTGACACCTCTGACAGTCACCTATTCTGGGGTAACTAGAACACCAACTAGCGCTGACCTGATGGAGCACCACGACCGGCAGTTAGCGGTGCTCTGTACCCAGCCCACAGTCACCTATTATGGGGTAACTAGACCACCAGCTAGTGCTGACCTGACAGAGCACCACAACAGGCAGCTCGCGGTGCTCTGTACCCACTGCAAGTTGACATGACATTAGCTGAGGCGTTGTTAAGTGAGCTAGCGGGCTAAGCTCTAATTCACATTAAACTGAACATTTCCGTTGAAGGTGAAGTGAGACAAGGTGCACTGGGAATTATTCTCGAAGAGAAACGGGTATCTCTCTCTCCCCCGCCTGTGCCTGCTGCGCTGTGTGTGTGTGTGTGTGTGTGTGTGTGTGTGACCGACCTCCAACTTAAAGCGGGTTCTCCGAGCGACGAGTTGGCAGCCCCGGCAGGCGCTAGCTGGCTGTCGCGTCACTATATGGAACTTCTCAATTCTGAAAACTTTGAAGCAAATTGTCAATTCGGCAATGATTTTTGCAAGACTGCCTATATTCAAAATCTAAACGGTTCCTTTCTCGCCTAAAACGTTCTCAGAAGTGAATTTAGTGATGAATAAGATGGCGAAAATGGTTGAAATTGTCCTGTTGTTGCCAAAGAAGTCCCATTCACCTTGTTCTGAATGTGAGAGATAAATATAAGAACTGGAAATAAATAGAGAGGGAATAAATAAATGTGGCATTAAGAAATAAAAGTCCACGGAAATAAATAAATGTGGATATACAAAATAAAAGTCTCTTGAAATAAATAAATGTGGACTTAAAAGTACCATGAAATAATTACATTTATTTAATTATTTATGTATTTATTGCCTCATTTATTTATTTCATGATGTATTTCAAAGGCATATTTATTCATGTATTTATGTATTTATTCATTTATTTAATTCTGAATAAAACGGCATTCCATATATGTACCTCTACAGCCCAGCGCCTTATCCTCTAAATGTTGCCCATTTTGCAAAGACTGTTAAAGACAGGGCCATAAAAATGGCAACAAGCATCATCATATTAAAGAATGGTCCTTTAAAATTATTAGTAATGTTGATAGGATAATTTAGACTTTATAGACTGTTAACTTCATTATAAGGCTCAAATATGTTTTGAGGCTCCAGGCAGATTTAAAAAAAATGTTTTTGCCCAAAATGGTTCTTTTGATAGTAAAGGTTACTGACGCCTGACCTAAGAGAATGAGGGTAAACTTGTTGCATGTGACTTTTGGTGGAGGGCATAACAGCATTGATAGCTTTACTAAAAATGATTAATCAATAACTGCTTACTCAAAACAAGATGTGTTATATTGCATTACACTGTGGTCTACTGAGGCTGTAGAAATGTCATACTCCTGTCTTTAAAGGAATAATTCAGCATTTTGGAAAATACTCTTATTCACTGTCTTGTTGAGAGTTAGATGAGAAAATGAACATCACTTTCATGGTTATGATGCTTCAGCCAGTTGGCTTGGCTTAGCACAAAGACTGGAGACAAAGGGGAAACAGCTAGCACTGCCCCATCCGAAAATAACAAATTTGGCCAAAGATACTTACTTCAAGGAACTGACAATTTATAGATTATGTATGTGAGAGTGTGGTATCAATCTCCTCATCTAATTCGCACCAACAAAGTGAGTAAGGGTATTTTCCAAAATGTCAATAACAGGCACCAGAGGCCTCATTACAAAAACATACCCTAACTTAACTTATGTTTGAAGATGGGAAAAATCCTATCTTCCTGTTACAGAAGCCATACCTGTGCTATCCTATCTCAGACCTCCTATCTTAACTTAGCTCCTTCTTAACCTGCAACTGTATGATAGAGTGAGGAATATTCTCAGATCTGCTTTTTTTCAGCAGTACAGCAAAGCTAACATTTAATTTCCCACTTTGAGCTGTGTACTACACTGCTGTTTTTATACCACAGGTTTTTTTCTGAATAGGCCTGTGGCTTACGACTTATCCACTGTACCATATTGTGAACTGTGTGTCTGATGCAATTCAGGGGATTGTAATGCCTTAGTGGTTTGTAGCTTACCTCATTGCAATATAATATTATTTAGAAAGATAAATGAAGACCTAAGCTGTAATGTAATTCAAAATTTAATAAGACTGAGCAAATAGGTGAGTGGATGCTACATTGTAAAATGCAGGATGAAGAGATTTGTTATACTGTCTAAGTGCTCATGTTGCAGTATACCGGACGTGTTTAGTAATTGGGTCAGCACTCCAGAATTCATACCTCATCTCAAGCAAAACAAACTACATGATGCAAGGAGTGCTGGCTGGGCCTCCTTCAGCAGGTTTTCAAACCATCTTCTCTGTTTGCCTGACTCCAAATAAGTCTTTGTTCCTCTGAAGATCTTGCACATTTCAAATGCTCAATGGCTTGAATGAGCCACAATGTTGTGCCAGTGGTGGCTGTTTGGTGTCAGTAACGAAGCTCATGATAATGTGCCCGGCTGAGAGCCACTGCGTGTTTCCCACTGTTATGGTAATGTAACCCATTTGGCTTTTTTTTCCAACTCACTAAATGCGGCTGCTGCCTTTTTCTTAATCTGCTATCCCTGCCATCGTCCCTCATTTGATGTTTGTATATAATTATCAGCAAAATACATAATGCTGTGTAGTACTGCACCTTTATGTATCTTTCTCATGCCAATACAGCAGCATATGGAAGAAGAACAAAAGAACAACAGAGCGGTAACTCTCCCTGCAGTCGTGTGTTTGTCCCATTGTTGTCCCCCTAAAGATGCAGCGACGGTCCAGCCTGTGTCAAGGGGAGAGGCTGTTTTGAGAAGCCGAAGGGAGAGATGAATTGACATAAGAGGTCATTTGGTTGACTTATATTTGGCCCTTTTAGCTTTGAAGGTAAAGTAATATGAAAGGAGGTAGAACATCAAGGTAACTGGGCTGCTCCAAGGTCCAGGGGCAGTTTCCTTCATGGCTTCCATTGCTAGCTAAGGAAATGGCCCTTTCTGCCACCGATCCTCTGCTTTCCAATGGCAATCAATGCAGCTTTAACGGCGTAGGAGATATCCCTTTAAAGACTTCAGCAAGCTGAGCATGTCTCTGCCAACCTCAAGCCCAGCAAGTATTTATTGATGCCTTGCTATTTTTTGAGAGGGAATTTAAATTATGTAGTAGACATATTCAGCTCATATGCAGTTCATTTATGTGCTACAGTATAGTATGTGTTTAAAAAGTGACAGTATTTAGACTGAGCTACTTGTTTCTGAGATAAAAATGTAAAATTATTAGTTTTGGGTAGTAAAATGTCACAATATTGCATAGCCTATTGTATTTTACCACTAAACTATCAAATCATGCACTGTCCATCCATATTATTAAGGCTGGTGCTGGGGTATTATAATATTTAATGCAGTGACAATCAGTATGCATCGAGGTTGACGGCGTGTTTTTTGCTGAAGATCACAATATTGTGTTGCTTGATGATGGTTAAAAGAAGCATATTTGACTGCTGCCAAGTATTTTGGCTTAACATAAAAATAGTCTGTGTTATTATTAAGTTAACAGTGTTTTGCGAAATATTTGGCAAGATCAAGTTGGTGCTGTTCCACTGTTTAGAAGCAAAATAATGATCATGGGGCTATTCCTCATGCATTAGGCTACCTTGAGATACAACCGCTTAAACATTACATGCATTTACTTTTTTCTTTCTTTAAAGGGGTTGATAGCTTTGGTGTGCAATTTTAAGAATGTCCCACTTTAAAACCTGAAAAAAAGAGAAGGCTTTGAATATTTCAAAAGAGACCTTGATTTAAATGATAAGATTTCAGATATATTGCATCAGTGGGAATAGGAGAGGCAGAATGGATGAGATGTTTGACCTTTTCAGATTTGTCCCTAGGTAGTGAATTTGCTGGAGGGTGCCAGGGCAGGGAGCAACGGTGCGTTGAATTATCACTCTCACTGTTCAAACGCTGCAGACCTGATCTCCCACTTGCTCCACTCCCACCACTAATGGGTTAGAAACACACTGGGAAAAAGATGGAGCTAGAGAGCAAGTGGGAGGGAGGGGGGAGTTTGAGCCTGTCTGATTGTCTCTGGGTTAAGCTTAGAAACAAATTACCGTTTTTTGCTCGGTGCTGAGGAGAAGAATCGGCAGGTCACACTGTGGTGTCAAATCTTTAGCAAAAGCTGGTGTCATTTTGCAGAATGATCGAGCTGAGTCACTTGTCAGCTACCGGCAGCAAACATGTCAGCGCTTTGACGGATGCTAGCTATAATGAAAGGCTATGATGACTTTTTAGTTTACTGGGCTTTCACTGAACTCCCCCATTCTCACCATCAAATGAAAGCACAGCACCAAGGAGGCAAAAAGATGAGAACAAACTTGCCAAACTGCTTTGTGATAGTTTGCCAATGCGCAAAAGGTCTTTGTTAGAGGACAGGCTGTCAAAATCAAAATACCCGGGCAGCATCTGTGTCTGCCTCTTTTGGTGGCATATAATCTTGTGGTTTGCAATAGACATGCCACTGACAAAAGGACATACAATACTCTGATTGTCAGCCTTCAAAAATATTCATACAATATACCTGCAGCATCTCAAAAGCATTGGCTTTAGCTCTGTTTCATTCAGCGTCATGCTTCCATTGATGGAAATATAATAATCGTTTTCCGTACATTGATGCCTCTTCATTAGTTCCATTTACTGCATGTGGTTCTAAAAAAAGTCCAAGTAAAGCCTCTTCCTCTCCACTCACACTCATGTTCAAGTGTTCATGTTTCTTCTGGTGAAACATGCAAGCCACCTGTTCACGATCATCACCTCATGCTGCATCTTTTCTGTCTCTTTCTCCACCCTTTCTTCACGCCATCCAGAAGCCATCTTGTGCGATGTAGGGGAGTTTCACTGCCACGACCATGAGACCTGTATTCCCGAGGCCTGGCTCTGCGATGGCGAGCCCGACTGCCCCGACGACTCAGATGAAACTTGTAAGTCACTCATTCCATCCATTACTCACTAATGCAAAACTGTCACATGGAATTCTGCCACAGCGCCTCATTTGTCAGCGAGTGTCACTTTTATAGTACGAGAGGACTCGTGTTAACATGCATTAACACCAAAAAGGTGTCCTTTTTAGTATCAAACACTCCCTTCTTCCGCCTATTGGCTTGAAATGTGTTAGAAGTCTGCGGTGTCCTCTTTCACAGAGAACACTGCTGTGGTCATTTTGAAGACATAAAGCTCTCTCACATCTTCTTTGTAGCTGCCTTGGAAGAAGGCTACAAACGAAGCAGTGCATTTAAGTATATTTCGGTGAAACTTTGAGTGTTTGAAACATACTTGGCATCCAGGTGGACAGCAGGATTGTGATGCAGGAATGCTTTTTTTGTTGTTGTATTTTCCTATTTGAAAAATGTTCAACATGGTAGTACACTGTAACTGACATACATTTTGTGCTACTTCACCTCTCACCCAGTGTATACTGGTATAGGCGCCAATCTCTCTTGCACCCTGCACATGGCTAAGCAGGTGGAGAAAATCAGTAGAAATAATTACTTCTTTAATGAGTATTTCTCCTGAAATATAGCCTAGAAATCTAGACGCATCCTATTTATGTAATTTGCAGCCAGGTGGGTCTTGCAACTCTCCGTTGGCTTGCGAGCTGGAAAAGCCAAACTCTAGCAGGGCCAATCACATTGTGTATAGAGTCAGTGGGCGGGCTTAACATAATGATGGCAGAGTTATGAAGGTTCCGCATGAATTCCCTGCTACTTGAAAACAAAGAAGATGGCTGCTGCTGCTGGCGAACAGTGGTCTTTCAAATCGGCTTTGCCCACAACTCTGGAGACTTGGAGTTGAGAAAAGAACAAAGAACGGCACCGAAGTCATTCTTAAAAAAGGAAGATGTGTTCGGAGTTTTGCCGATCCGGATACGGCACAAGTTTAATCTATCAACTAGCGTTGCTCTGGTTGGTTGTAGTGCTATCCTATTGCGTGCTGAGGGAATTTAAAAGACATCCGTTTATCCCGCAACTCGGATTGATCCCTGAGCCCTGACCCAACATCTTGATGTGGGTCTGGCTTGTCAGGCTACCTGAAATAGTCTTACTATAGACATTTCAGTTGAGAATTTACAAGTATTTTCTTTTCCAGTGTCCATTGATTTGTAATAGAAAACCATTCAACTCATGGATATGTAAACTTTTTGTTATATTGTTATATTGTTATTATTGTTATTGTTTGTCTAGTGTGTAACACTGTGTCTAGTATATAATTTAATATTTTGGATAGTTAGTGGCCCTGCACTCATTGGACTATCCCCAAAGATAGTCCAATGAGGTTGCACCAAATCTGATATTTTACCAGGTGATCAGCAAGTCACTGTGATTGTGTTTTTACCCAAACATTGTGCTAATGGGCCCATTTACCAGTCGCACAGTGAATGGCTGTTTTATTCATGTTTAAATAATGAATTTGTGCTTAGTGATTGAGGTGTTTATTCTCTTATTGCCACATGATACATTTTGCAGCAAAATGGACTGTGCCTCCAGTCCAGTACATTGAACTCAACGCCATTTTTATGATATAACACCACACTGACTGCTGTCATAATTACCTAACCTTAAAGGTCCCATGACATGGTGCTCTTTGGATGCTTTTATATAGACCTTAGTGGTCCCCTAATACTGTATCTGAAGTCTCTTTGCCATAATTCAGCCTTGGTGCAGAAATACAGCCACTAGAGCAAGTCCCACAATGAGCTTTCCTTAGGATGTGCCATTTCTGTGTCTGAAGCTATTGAGGAGGAGAGTGGGAGGGGCAAGGTGGAGGGTGGGGGTGTTGCCTTGACCAACTGCCACTTTTCTCTTATCTCTCTCTCTCATGGGTTGGCCAAATTCTCTGGGCGGGCAAAGCAGAGAAAGGGGAGGTAACCTTGCTTGTTATGACCTCATAACAAGCAGATTCCAAAACGGCTCATCTGAGCTTTCATTTTCTCAAAGGCAGAGCAGGATACCCAGGGCTAGGTTTATACCTATCACCATTTCTAGCCACTGGGGGACCATAGACAGGCTGGGAAAACTCATATTAATGTTAAAAAACCTCATAAAGTGAAATTTTCATGGCATGGGACCTTTAACTCAAACACTTGATCCAGCTATTGGAACTGATGTTATAAAACTGTGGCTGGCCAATCACAATTTTGCTACCAAATGCATTTTGTTATGGTGTTTTGTACTGCACTTGGTAGAGATCCATTTTTTATCCAAGAACATTCTATTTGACTACTTATCTCCAAGAGCTGGACAGCACAAAAAGCAGCTCATCATTTCAGAATAAAGCTGAAGACATCCAGTCTGGTTAAAAATTGGGTTTTGTTGGGAGTGCTGTATTATTCAGTCAACAAGTGGAAGTGATGTATTTATGTTGTGAAGAATCTGCTTGGCAGATCCGACTGCACTCGTTTAAACCTTCATTCGTCCTTCACATCAGAACAGGATGTGTCATGCATGCTCTTGGGTATCGTTATTTACACATTTCGGAGACATAGATTTCCTTTAATGGATAAACAGAGAACTAATTTCATGTTATTATGGGCTGGATTAGCCTTTGTAAATTATGATGAGACTGTCACGCAGTCTATCACAGCCCAAAAAAGACAACAAAACAAATTGTTAACATTCACTCCAGCTTCCTCGCCAGTGTAAGTTATTGGGTACAATTAGGGCTTTATAGTTTTGGCAGTGACATCTGTGCATAAATTGACCACAGTGCACAATAATTATTAATGCCCTGTGCAAGAGGTCATGTATTAAGTATAGGCTACTTGTGGTAGTGGTGGTACTAACTGCTTATGTCAATGCTACATAATGACAGACACCATCTGTTAACGTGTCCACAGCTGTTTGCATGCTCTCTAATGTATGAATGTAATAGAGTGGGGACTTGTTGAGGGAGTTTCCCAGGCTCAGTGCATGTTGAGATGGGGCAACACAACACTGTGGCCCTCAATAGGAGTCAGGAGGTATAACAAAGAGATGGAGGGACAGATAGTCTTTCTTCAAAAGTAGATATTATGCCTAGGTCTGTTGCATCCTTTCCCATGAGGTGCTGTAGGATAATCGCTACATATATTAGTCCCCCTTTAATATCTTTTGATTCTCTTATTGAATGCCTAGTTTTTCAGTCATGTCCTGTGTGCCATAAATGTTTTCCCATGAAAGGCTGTCTAGAAGTGTTTAAAGGTCCAATGTGTAGGAATTTCTCCCATCTAGCGTTGAGATCATACAGTATGTTTAAAATGTTATTTATAAACGATATTGCAACATCACATTTTGTCAATATCGTGCAACCATAGCGTTCATGCAAATGTAAAATTTCAAGCCAAAAGGAATACTTGGAATTGATTGTGGTGGTAAATATTCATGAAAAGTTTGTGAACGGGCAACACAGATTTTGATAATGAAAAACTAAACACATGACACACTGGACCTTTAAAGAAGCACTCCACTGATTTTACACGTGGACGTCAGTGTTTTCGCGTGATGAGTTTGACTCAGCCACAGAATGTCTTCTGTGTTTCTAGAGAGGCCTTTTGAGTTTAAGAATGTCATCAGGGCATTCTTAACTTGGGCTTGAGTCTGTGTTACAAACTGGAGGTATGGCCTTTGAAATAACTAGGCATTAACTGTAGGAGGCAGGGACGGTTTGATGAAAGGCACTCAACTTGTATTACAGGACATGTAATGTAAAACGAGTGCTTGACTCATTTTAGGGATGAAAAGTCAGGATATCTCGGCCTTTGCTGCATTCATTTCGTCCATTCTTTTTTAATTAACTAAATCGTTGCAGTACAGTACCTCCATAAAACGCAAGATTTGCCAACAGTAGGCTGAGCAAAACATTAGCAAGAAGAAGAAAAGAAGACATACTTTAATGATCCCCAATGGGAAAAATACAATACACAAAAAATAGATATTCTGTAATGAAGATGGTTGCTGATTCATATTTCAACCTGAAAAACAAGGGAGAACTTTGACATGAGTTAGGTGCATATTATAAACATTTAAGTTAAGATAAAGTAAGTTAATTTCATATTCCGTTTTACTGTACGTAAAGGTGATGCTCCGTTGGCAGCAGATTTCTGATGTCATCTCTGATTGGTTTCTCTGTCACCTATGATCTGTCACTCTCCCTTTGTGAAACCGTTTTAAATATAATAAATATAATATAAGCTACACGGTTGCTGTGCGCCAAGTCATATAATCTCCAGAAGGCAATTCATTATCACTTAAATTAATGTTGGCTCCATTTTATTTACAATGCCTGCAGAAAGAAGACCTTGCATATTCATCTAAAGAATTTGGCACAGCTCATTATCATGGAGTATGTATTGATAGAAAGGGGAATTAGATTTGCCTTGCCCTGCAAACAGAAGACAGGATTGGAATGTATTCTGCCCTCCTGATTGATAGCAAGGACTGGGATAACCTGTGAAAAAAGATCTTTTTTATATAGGATGATATGGACTGAGCAAAGCCCTAGAGGATTAAAATAAAAGCACAATAAATGCATGGTGCAAAGCATCAGTACTTTGATTTCACTGTGAAACTTGTGGGCATTATATGGAGGAATGTATTATCTTAAGGAAAAAGGCAAGGTAATACATTAAATTCCTGCTTGAAATATCAAAATGTTGGTGCCACTGATGGCCTCTCTCTTCCCTGCGCTCGTTCAGTCAGGGAGATGTAATCACTGTATCTTCAGGCCTGTGGGGAGGAAGGAGGGGAAGGTGGCCTTGGATTGCATTACCTAGAGACTAGAAGGATGCACCGGTCTATGCGCTCAGCCGCGGGCCTCACAGGACTGGACAGCTGACGACAGTTATTCAAGGAGCTGGGAAAACAGTGTGCCTTCAGGAATGTCTAAAGAAAACCCGGCTAAATGGAAATTCTCCAATTCTCGCAAACGCTTTCTGTGCAATAAAGAGTCAAACCTTTGCTGTGTTTTGGGGCCAGAAAGCATCTTGTGTGGTGACAATTAAAGTGGAAAGATTGAGAGAGTTTGCCTAGAGTAGGATAATCACATTCTTAGTTTGTGCATCATACTTACAAGGACGTCTAAATGTCAAGGGTGTCTCAGGACATACAGATCTGCAGTTTGCTGTGCATGTAAAATAAAGTGGAACAGCCATAATTCACTTATTGTAAATATCATTTCCAGTATAATGTTATGAAAAAACGTTGGTGCTAATGGCTGTCCGCATGCAGTTCTCTCCCTGTATTGATGCTACACGCTTGCAAACACTGTCTTAGAACTTAAATCCTTCATGAATCCTCCAGGAAAGGATTTCATGGACTTTTGGCTTCCCTCAGTAGTGCTGCCACGAGGAGCTTTGTGAATCTGGTGGATGTGGAGAGCAGTGAATCCTTTGATTGAATTGTCACTCCCAGGGGAAAAGACAATAAAAAGGGTCAGTGGCTGACTTCAGAAACATGGTCACAGAAACTGTATTTCATGGCTCTAGCTTGGCTCGACCCAATCAACACCGATGATGATCTCTGTGTCCTCGAGGCATAAGGGAGGAGAACTGTTCAAAGACAGCCCTCTCTGGGGTTCTTGCACTTATTCCCCTTTGACAACAGGGGATGGCATCTCTCCCCATGGCTTCCTCTAAAGTTCTCATCTTCTCTTTACTGAGCTCATTAGTATCCTACACAGAGCTTGAAAACAAGCAGCATGATGACCCAACACTGGGGTGCAGAGTGTCTATCTCATGGTTATGCCACTTAATGTATTCTAGTGAGGCTAGGTGATATCTTAATGAAGTATAATACGTGCGTGTCATGTCATCTCATGGACATGCTTATATGTATTAGAATACTTCTACCTAAATCATTTTGTCTTGTCTTGATTTTGTTGTTTTGTTGGAGAAAATAGTGGGTTGTCTTTGCCGTAACTTCCAAAGCCCCCAGAGAAGCCAAGGCAGAATCCTGTAACATCCGTTACGGTTCTTTGTCTTTGTTTTGATGCAATCTGAAATGCTCAAATTGCGTTAAGGTACTCTGCCTTTGTTTTGCTGTGCATCTGTTTACCGCGCTTGATTTACAATGTCATGCCTTTGTCTTAATATTACTCATCAAATTTCTGACACACACACACATTTCTGACACACACACACACACACACACACACACAGTTTTTTTCCCCACTAACGTTACATCTATCTTTTAAGAATGGCCCATTGCGGGCGCCTGGTTAGCTCACCTGGTAGAGTGCATGCCCATATACAGAGGCTCGTTCCTCAACACAGCAGCCGCAGGTTCAACCTGCAGCCCCTTGCTGCATGTCATTCCCCGTCTCTCTCCCCTTTCATCTAAGCTAAGCTAAGCTGTCTAAGCTGTCCTGTCACAAATAAAGGCCTTAAATGCCAAAAAGAATTATCTTAAAAAAAGAATAGCCCATTGCTTTTGGGGTAAAATGTTGGTGAAGCCACACACTACGCACACTAAGAACTAGTTGTTTTAAAATCGACAAAGTATCCCTTTTAAATAGATAACCTACCTTTTCTTGTAACCTCATTAAAATCCATCGCAAACATCCAAACATCCTCTGAGAAATTAAATACAGTGTATGTTAGGTCATGTAGCCAATATGAGAATAAATGAATTAACATGCTCTGATGTATACAAAAAAAACATTTCTCATTACTGGTGTAAATGTGACTGCTAATCATTATATCGATTTTAGGTCATATTCCAGTCCAGTACCATTTATTTGTCTGTATACTGCATATACATTCATTGCCAATGGAAGAAGCAGTATGAATGTCATGTATTGAATTGTAAAAACAATGATTTCAGATTTTGTAGAATTGTCCAATATCAATTATCTAGTCTGGTGATAGGGGTTGGTACTGTATGTCTCAGCTTTATGTTTGTTTGTTTCTTTGTGTGTTTCAGCTATGCGTGTAGGTACAGTGAGATCCTTTGACAATCACAGCCAGATTCCTCTAACCACATTTGACCGCTAAATTTAATTCTGATTGTGAAGTACATTTCTTAGATGGTAAACCCACATTGCTGTTTAAACATTTGGGAGTAGTAGGCAAAGCCCCTCTAGAAACTCTGCTTTAGGAGTTCAGAGAATATTAGATCTGTATGTCTGTGATGAAGCTGAAGTAACTATAGTCAGTGTATTTCAGGATGCCTATCAACATCCTGCAGGGTATTTTATCTGGCAAGTCCCATATTGAAATAAATGTATCACAAATGTGTCTGGTTCCCATGAGAATTGGCGCCATTAGGATGGAGGTTTAGGGGGTAGTGTAGCGTAGCACCTTGTTATTGAGCTGAAGGACAAGGCCTTTTGCATTATGTAACATTTATTTTCCCTCCTCTCCATCTCTCCCTCTGCTGACACGTAACCCTTCTGTTGACTCAACAGAAAAAGCTAAACCTAAAACATGCCAGTATTACAAATGCAGCATGTTTCCTGTCAAGCATCTCTTCTACATTTTGTGCGAATTATTCACTGAAAGTGCTAGACTCTTTGAACGTCTATGAGACCATTAAAGCTGCATGATTCTGCTTTCACATCACTGTCTTCTGTTAAGATGATCTGTCTACGGTATTAGAAAGCTCACAGGCTAGGTTGTCATCACACTATCTCTACAACATTTAATGTGACGGAGTGTTTGTGCAGCCAAAGTCAATTGGATATCGTGTTTGGCTCTTCAGCCCTGCATCTGGTGCCTGATTGAGGATCAGATGCACTACATTGTCCTTTGCTATCAACGTATTTAACCTGCCACACATGTATCGTGTTTGCATGCATCGTAATCGACTGTTTTTTGTTTGTTTTTTGCAGCAGGAGACTTTGAAATGAGACTTTTAATTTACTGTTTCTCTCCCTCTTCCTCTTAACATTTGGAACAGAACTTATGTACACTTCCTCAGGCTTGTGCTATCTGTTTTACCAGTAGTTTCAGTAGGCGGGGAACAGACACAACAAATAGTTTGTTTACTTGTGTTTCTGTGTGCTTAAAAACATTCATTCCCATGGAGGCAGTGTAATTCTCTATGATTAAGGCCATCTCTTCTGTCGAAATGTGATAGTTGCGTTAAAGGAAAGTCATTCTCTTTGCCCTTAACATTTCATTTGCTCATAGTCAGTCCTCTTCTTGCTGCATTGCACCTGTTTCTGCAGTTTAACACATTCCCGTATGTTTGAGCATTTGTCTTAGGCAAAACATTAGTGTGAGAATGACTTCCGTTGCCTGGTGACAATCGTACACCCATGCTATGTCTCATCCATGTCAGAAGTGAAGCACTGGGAGGGGAACATCACGGCTTTGTCTTTGCTCTCACAACCCCGATCTCAACAGTTAAACTGCACTGACACGTTTTCCCTTTTGCATTCCCTCCGAGTATGAGTATTGTAAAGGACATCGTCCCAGCCTGTCACCTGAAGAACTAAAGAAAAAAAGCATATCTTTAAACTTGGCATACTGCTTAAAGTACTAAATTTGACATTATCTCCCTGCTGCTGCGGCAGAGAATGAAGCATCAGAGCGATATGAGCATTAACTCAGAGCAAACACAATGACACAGTCTTACCATAACACCCAATGAGAATAATAGCCTGTAACATCACTGGGATGAGTGCTGTTCATCTCATAGTTACACAGTAGCCAGGACTTAACTCTCAGTAAGGGTGAATGAGTGGCCTTTTATTTATTTATTTATTAATCATAAATAATGGGTAGTAGAATAGATAATGAAATTCCTTCTATTATAGCCACTCTATAAACATGGTCATAGTCCAATGATCATTTCAAGCGAGCTGAGTTAGTGCCAAAGGATACTTAGCAAGAGAGAAAATGCATGCCCTACCACTCGCTGTGTGTATTCTACTCTAACCATGGTCCTCATTAAAGATGCCTTCAAGCCAAAAAGAAGACTTATTTACTTGCTTATAATCAATGGATTTACACTATAAGTCGGCACATCAATTTGCGCTATGGAACTCATTACATAGTGTGAAATATAAACAAAACCAAAGGTCAAGATATTTCACTGAAACCATTATAATTTAATGGAAGAATCCAAGGCCAAGGGATATAAGAGCTCCTCCATAACATTTGAAAGACATATGGTTAGTTTGCAGTGTCATTCACATACACAGTTCAAACCACATTTTGCAGTGCTCTTTCTCCTGCCTTTATCAGTGATGTCGGTAAATCTTGACTGTAGAAAAGGCAACAAAACAGTTAAATTAAATGTTGTTTGCCATTGCTTTTGGAAATTACACATATTACTGCTTTCTGATGCGCCTCTATCTTGCCCTCTGTCCGCAGCCATTCTTAAGGGGGATCTATTTTATTTTTACGTTAAATGCAATCCTGAATTCAACATGATAAAAGTAATGCATTTCAGGTAAATCTTGACATCACAATCTTATTGCATGAATGACATTAAAGTGCTCATATTATACTCATTTTCAGGTTTATAATTGTATTTAGAGGTTATATCAGAATAGGTTTACATGGTTAAATTGTCAAAAAACACCATATGTTTGTTGTACTACACAATGCTGCAGCTCCTCTTTTCACCCTGTGTGTGGAGCTCTCTGTTTTAGCTACAGAGTGAGACATCCCACTTCTGTTCCTATCTTTGTTGGGAGTCGCACATGCACAGTAGCTAGGTAAGCTCTGCTAGCTTGTCAGTTGCAGAGCATGAGGTCGCAGCTAGGCAAGCATTATAACGTGTGTTACAAAGTGATGCACGTTCGTCACAGAAATAAAGGCTGGACTACAATAGAGCTGTTTGGAGCAGTTTGAACAGTGTTTTTTGTTGGAGATGGTATGTCTCTTTGGGGTGGACTTTGGACTTTTTCACTTTGTAAACCTATTACATGCACAACACGATATATAACACAATAAAGGAAAGGGAAAACACCCAAAAGCATAATGTGAGCACTTTAATTTAGATGGCATTATGACAATTGTGTGTATTGATTTCTTTGATAAAATAATGCCAGCGTTAAACACAACACTGTATATTATGCTCAAAATGAAACCATTTTCTCTGTGAGTATTGGTTTTAGCCTATCTGACTACAATATACTGTATGTATTATTCATTTGAAGCTGGACCAAGAACAATTAGATTGGAACATTTGCATAATGTTTGGTCACCAAAGTATCTTTATTGACTAATTATGTCGTTGTTTTCCAAATACTGATAAATTGTCCATTTTGCTGTGTTTCTTTTGTATGGTGTTTCTAAAGTGCAGTTTTACTACATTGTCCTGAGGCTGCTCATTCCTTTCTGCGGACTGATGTATTGATTGTTTATTATACAGTAGAGCCAGAATGTCAAAGATGCCAGCTTCTTCGGTATTAGTAGAATCACTTACATATCTGTATGAATGTTGCCTTTTATATGGAATACACATAACTTGACACAAATCCAACATTAATGGTAACATACTATACTAGTAACATATTAGTATTTTCACCAAGTATTCTGCTTTTAGTAGAGCTGTCTGTCTGACTATATTGAAGAGGGGTGACACAAAATACACAAAGGCAATCCTATACAATGCATTTTTGCCTTTGCTAGACTTAATTGTATTAATTTACTACTGCTGTTCAGTAATTAGTCAAGTTATGTCAAACCTTGGAATGTTCTTGATTGGCCAAGTCAGTTTGATTTGAGTCCAAGTCAACATGTGTTCCGTGTGCTGAAGACCAGACTGAAGGTGTAAAGCTGCCGAAACAAGCAAGAACCGAAGATGGCTGCAGTACAGGCCTGGCAGATCATCTCCAAATGATGGCCATGCGTATCCACAAACATGCAAAGGCATACACATTTTCCCCCCAGGGAGTTGTCCAGTTTACACTGTGCCATTGGCTGCTTCTCAGCAGTCCCTTGTGACTAGCCAGGAGTCAAATGGTTGCTCATTGTCCTGTCGAGGCTGAGAAAGAAGGCAAGACTTATTCAGTACATAGTCATTCACAACAATTAATCCGGTGGTCATAAAGTAAGGTTGTTTATTTCTCTGTCTGTGAAGAATCTCAGTCTTTGGAGGTTGCGGACAATATTGCCTCAATGTCTGCGGTCAGAGAAATACAGCAAAATAAGCCCTTTTGACTGAGTGCATCATTTTAAATGGCAAGGATGTAAAGGTCACACAGGAAAGTAAGTCTTTTAAAGAGACCCTTCATGTTTAAACCACTGTGTCTTTTAAAAGCAGTACATGCTGGGGAGAGCTTTGGTTTGCATTGCAATTGATGAAATATCTCTCATCCATAATGTTACGAAATCCTGCTCATTTACCCCATTGCACTTCATGTGCATGCATTTTAGGAGTTCACTTTCTTGCCATGTAAGTCTCCAACAGGTCCCCATATTTCTGTTGGCGCACGCTGTCCATAACAAGTAGCAAGATAAGCATTGTGCGCCTCCACATATCCAGAACTTGTCCAAGGATCGTTTGCCTTTAAGATATGAACCTAGAGCTGGATACAAAACAGCCTATGTACTCAAATCAAGCTAAGATATGAGGAAAATGTCTAGCCAGCAGAGGTGTTACATGACAGTTATGAATATATCATCTCTTTCCATTAGTTATTCAAGTTAAGCCAAGAATCACAGAGCCCAGACGTCTTTTAACCCAAACATCTTCAAGCGTTAAGCATGACAACAATAATGACTTCACCACTGACGACTACACACAAAGGTGAACAATTCATTATTTTCCATGAGTTCTTGATGCTTCAGCTTGCATAAACACACAAGAGGCACAAAAACAGAATAACCGGAACATGCATGCCTTTTACACTTTATATGTATTCTTCCACACCAGTGACACAGCTTATCAGCCTAGAGATTAATGTTAACAACGTTACACAAAACACTTCTGGCAACTTCTCTGTCATGGTTTGTTTTTACAAACTGCTCGTCCATGAATGTTGTGCAAGTGTACACTACTGTTCTTCAGCAGTTAGCACTATTTGCCCTACAAAGGCAAAGTACATTCATCACACATTAATATGCTGTTAACTTTCAGTTTATGCATATGTAACTCCAAAACTGTGCAAACGGTAATAATCACTGCTCATGTTCATTGTGTAAAAATGTCTATGTAATCTCTACACATTCACCTGGGAAGATCTCTAATCTTCCCAGGTGAATGTGTTGATGTGTTGTTGTGTGAATGTGCTGTCTCTGCTGTTTCTGAAATATTTGCTTTGGTTCAGATTCACCAACATGATTTTGTCATCATGCTTATGATAAGTTAGTTAGATAGTGATTTATGTAGTAGTAATAATAATAATGAGAGTGCATGCAATAACTCATGTCATTGGAGTTGTGGCATTGACCACAGAAGAGCATGTTACTGCTATAAAGCCATTATGGGAAGTCATCAGGATGCTACTTTGATCAACTGTAAAATAAAATAGTTTTTTTCTTAGGGATATGATGAATCCCTGTACATAGAAGTCCCCTGCTGATAGTTTTTCTTTTAGGAATTCATTAATCTGCACAAACTGGCACTGGCTGAGATAACCATGATTATCGTAATGGACATAGCGGCTGACATACCCCACTAGAAGCCTCTCATTTATAAATTAGATAGAGGTGTTAGTTTGCCCCAGCTGATTCCGCCTCATTCACTCCTCAAAGTAGGCAAATGGCAGCATGGTTTTTAACTAACGTCCAAAAGTCATAAGCCATAAGTCATTAGAATTCTTTGCTGCAAATTTATGTTTTAGGTATGAAGCTCATATTTTAACATATTGAATATCTGCTGATGCCGAGTCCAGATCCTATATTTGTAGTTGCTCAGATAATAGAGCTGCACACAGTTTTTTTTTTTGGTTTACAAAAATAACTAAATAAACAAAGTAACTTAAATATGTGTTAAGCTTAATAAATTTAACTTCTTCTAGTCTTTTCTGTCAACACCAAAACAGTTTTCTTTAGAATCCCGGCAAACCCCAAACCAAAGAATAAACAGTCTCAAGTTCCCCGCTGGACAATGAAAAATTAACTGATGCTTCTTGCGCTTAATAGTCAATCTTTGATTTTCTTCTCATGTTTACCGATGTCTGTTTAAGGGAATAACGGAAGGAGTGTGGAGAATTGGAGTAATCCGCTTCTGTAAAAAAAGGGTACTAAGAAAGACAGACTTTTTTTACTTGTTGCCATGCATATCCAGGCAGTCTGTCGGTGCGTCTGTGACACAGGTCGTGTGTGATTAAAGGAGGCGATCGCTACAAGCTGGTGTTAATGATCGGAGTAAGGTAATCAGGGTAAATGCTGATCCCCAATCAGTAAAAAAAAAAAAAAAAAAGCCAAAATCGGCTCTGGAGTGGGACATCCTAGTCTTGCATTTCCAGACCTTCCTTCACAGTGCTGTGGAGGAGGGTCTGGCTAGTCCTCACAGCATTTTGGGATGGGAGAAAAACGTGCTCTGGTTTATTGGCATTTCTTTAAACCAATCACGATCGGCTAAGTGCCGAACGGAGCCCCGGTGCCGCTGCAAATTAGCCTCGAACTTGTTTTGGTGGAACACGTTTACATTCAAAGGTTGTTTTAGTCGTGTAACAGAAAACTCAGATCCAACAGATAATCTAGCTAGCTGTCTCAATTTACCCTGTAAAGATCTGAAGAGCAGTTAACCATAGTCCTCATAAATCGACCAGAGTTTAAAATTACAACACAAAGAAAGCGGAAGGTAACGGACATCTGGCCGAAAAGAGTGACATCCGGCGGAATTTCCGGCGGCACTGGAGCAAACCCGGAAGTGGAACGTCGTGGATATAGACTAGGGACATCCCTACCAGTAATATAGTATGTGCAGTATTTACACTAGATGGTAATGTTTTAGTTTAATGTATGGTTGTGTTATTATAAAATAAGACATCAATGAATATTAATGATGAAGCTAAATGTTTCCCACTTTACCTGAATACGCATGTAATGGTATCATTTCTTTTTAATTTACCAGGGGTGGAACGTCTTTCTTCTATATTTAAGTGTGCTTGCCCATGTCATCTCTGGACATTATTAATTTATCAAATCAATACTGGGACCTTGAAGTTTCCATTTAAAATGTTTGGCGATGTATAAAACAGAAATTGCTTAATACAACAGGGACCTTCTATGTATCTGTCTGTCTGTCTTTTGGTCTGTCTGTGTCTCTAGTGTAGTGTATGTGGGATTGAAAGTGTACAGAGGCACAGAGCAAAGTAATTTTGCAGATTTTCAAACATGGACCAATTTCAAGCAAAATCACAAAGTCAGTGGTACACGAAACATTTTCAATTACTAAACAGATGAGTCCTCAACTCAGTTTAAGCTTACAAAAGCAAACCTGCATTTGTTTGCCTATTATCATGTGTTTCCATTTACTTTGTGCGCATTTATTATTATTTATGCTTTCTCTGAATTTTAACGATGACACTTAGCTTGCTACAGTATATTATTTTAATACCCCTACATATCTATGGCACACCTCTCTTATCATTTATTCTGGCAGATAAAACCTCTTCTCAGGACAGTGTGGGCGAGTGAAAACTATGCTAGATTAACATCACTTGTTTTGCGGCATCATTCTTATTAGGTCAATATGTTTGGTGACCTCCCATCATTTCTAACATAGGTCTAATCTTAACCTGAGTAGCCAATCTAACCAACTAGAATAAAAATGTGGGTGTGCTGGGATTTTTATTTAAGGACTTTTTGACATGTCACAGTTGGAAAACGGGGGCAAATACTACAATTAATGGTAGCTGAATTCCATGTAGCTGCTTTATTGTAATGATTATGCTGGCTCCCTGTCATGGCTTACTGGGACACTTATATAGAACAGAGCAATTTGCTACTGTCACATGTCAAAATGTTAGCAGTTTTTATAACATTGAGATGGATTCCTCTCCGTTTGAAGGCACAGTGTCTAGGATTTAAACACATATAACACAGATTATATAAATTGAATTATTTTTTCATGGTTGTCAACATTTGTGAAACACTGTGAATCTAGAAATACAGTAATATCTGAACTTTCAGTGCAAGACGTACTGTTGGTAGTCATATTACTGAAGTGATAGTGTATGTATTTACTAGTGAAGATGATCATCTCACAGCTCATCATCACTGGCCTACGTAGGGAGTTGTACATTTTCCTAATTCTTTTGTGCCCGATCTGATCAGGCATACGCAGTAAGCAGGATGTTTAGATGTAATTCAGCACCTTTTGGAATGGCAATCTAAGGAGAGAGAAGCTCCAGTTTAGCTGTCAGAGGATGTGTTGCATGGTGTGGTGTACTATCCTATATGCTCGACTTTGAGCGATCATCCAACATAGTACAGTAGTTTGGGAATTGACAGAGGAATTCTGAATACCTCAGCCATTGAGAGACCATCTGTGTACCCCTGCATGGCAGATCAGAGCCACTGAATATTCATGCACCATCCCTCCCCTTATCACATTAGATTAGAACCCATGTGGCGAGATAGCAAGGGGAGAGGCTGACAACGCTGTTACGTTGTCAGAGACCCTTACAGCTTTGTGTTAAATAGCACATTTGCCAAATGGACATACCCTGTGGTGTGGCACTAGGTGGAATACTCTGTGACAGTGTGTCTCTTGTCTTCAGTGAGTGAAAATGTCCCGTGTTTTGAAATGTATTCAGTTAAACACAAGGATCTACCATGGATTTGAGTTTGATTCTAAATGTGTGCGATGTTTGCAGTTATTTCTTTTTTTTTTTTTTAAATGAACACTGACATAAAGTCAATAGTGTGTAAATACAGTGTACACAACTAGCCTTTTCAAGACCATTGGCGGTATTTTGAAGATCCTCAGTGTATAGTTATTTCTAATATGTACTGTATTTAGGTATGATGGATTTACAAATAAATGTTTGTATATGCAGTCTGTAAGGAGCACAAATACCAAAGTCCACCGCAAAAGTAGCTGGAAGAGAAATGAAAACAGCAATGCTTTAAAGACATTTCGGAGCCCAGCAGATGAGGCTGCCAGCTTGCTCATGTATGAAATATGAACTCTCAGAGACAAGGTCACTTATATTTGACTTACCTAAATATGGCATATATATAGTGTGAATCACCGGGGCTAGAAGAGATAGCCAAGAAATATTCATTAAAAAAGAAGCCTCTCCTGCTGCACTTTTAAAGCAATAAAAATACTTGGGAGGAGAAAATGAATATGAGTCATTATTGTGTCAAGACAGACGCACGACTACTTCTACATATCCCTTCTGTAAATCAGCAGGGGATGACAGCCCTCTTTGCAATAGTCCCATTAATTGCTGCATCTCTTACCTTACTAAGTTAAAATGGATGCTTTGAATAAGTAACTGCCCAGTCAAGATGGTCCGAGTATGCTCGGATGTGAATTCCTAAAGGTGGGAGAACTCCGGGGATTGTTACAGACCCCATCGCGTTGGTGATAAATCTTTCTATTAAGTGGCTGCAATGGCACATTGGTAATTGATATCAATGTAGTTAGGGTGGAGATGTGACACATTTACAGTGCTGGTGCACTGGTCAGCTGTGTTTTATGTGCTCTCGTGGCTGCCACATGAATGAGGGTCACCTATGTGCCTCATGAATCCTTAAACAGCTGCTATCTGCTGTTTGCTTGGCTGGCAGGGAGGGTCGGGCAGTTTGTTATAGGACTTCACCAGTGCGTCTGCAGAGCAGTGTGGCAAACATCTGTTGTGTGTAAAGAACAATGCTGTGTGAAGTATAAATACATTTGCATATGCATAGGTTCTTCTGCCTCCTTTTAAAAGACGGCTTGAAGTATCAGCACTTTGAGAAGGCAAATATACTAGAAGAAACGTATTTACCTGCAAAAAATACCAACGATATTGACAATGAAATATGCAAATTCATTTCACAAATAATCTCTTATTGTCAGTGCTACATACTGCATGCTGAATAAAACATTGTTTAAGCTCATTCGGCTTTGCAGTACACTGATACAGTACATTGTGTCATATGTGTTTTATATTTTATGTTTTGTGTGGACCCCAGTAAGAATATTAAGATCCAAATAAATATGTTGAAATAAATGGAGATACTGCTTTTTGACACTTTGCCATTTCTCTTCTTCAGGTGCACAGGAGGTGGTGATCAGATGTCCCCTCAATCACATACAGTGCGTCGGGTCAAAAAAATGTATTCATTTCAATAAACTCTGCAATGGCGCCAGAGACTGTGAAGATGGCTACGATGAAGGTGTTCACTGTCGAGGTAAGAGTTAAGGACGCCTTACCATCCTGATTCTTTTTTCGCCTGGGGTTTAGAAAACATAAATTAATAAGTAACCTCATTATTATGTTAATTAATCAGATCATGCTCATCTTATTTGGATTATTAAAATAGTTGGATTTATTTTACACATTAAATCTGTTACATCTGGAAATATATAGCCGTGGAAAATGCTTTACTTGTATTCCCTGTTAACAGAGATATTCATTATTCCAAAGTTTAATCAAGTAAAGTTAAGCTAAAGTGTGTTTTTGGTTGATTAGTTCAGAGAATCCTTTTCACATCCACTTAGATATGCACTGCTTAATCTGTCCTTTGTAACATCCAACTTTTAATGCATGATGGTTGAGGATATAAATTTATGAGCTGGCACTTTGTAACTTTTGTGGTTAAACTGGTTGCCAAGGTGACTTCTCATTATCCTTTCTGTCAGAGCAGGCAAGTTACACAGCACGACAGTAGCACCAGGTGTTGTGTCGTACACAAGTAGTTGCTGTTGCTCGCATTCATAGCAACTCCACCAAGCTGGACACCTGGCTTCTGTGATAAGGCAGCGTCTGCCTCGTGATTGCTGCAGTCTTGGCACAACAGTTGCCCCAGTCTGGCAGAGACCTCAACCTTTCTTGACCTGTAAGACAGCTAAAGTCATGCTGGGCTTTGTCTCTGTGTGAGTGCTAGGTGCAAGGATATGGTAGGCTCTGATTCACAGCGGTGAAGAGTCCAAAAGCCTGTTTGTTGGCACGGAGCAGAAAACTTTTGCTCAAATGTCTACACTATTGCTTGCATTGATGGATTTACTTGGCAACATCCCTTGGACCAGATAGTGGAATTAAATCCAGATTGATTTAAGTGGAAAGGCATTGTAACAGTATGCAAAATGTCTGTTTTGGTTTTGAAATTGCCATTTTAAGTTGATAGATCACCTAAAAATGGATACATGATAAACCAAATGTTTATACGACCTTCCTCAGGGCTGAATGGAGGCAGCTGTTTCGGAGAAACTGCAATGTTACTGCAACCGCGTAAATTTGATGCCCTGATATGGCTACTTTCCAAATCTACGGAATTGTCGCTGAGCCACAAAATGATCTTCAGGGTTAATACCTTAAGATGTGTTCATCCAACTAAACAGCAAAGTAGGATGGGAGGTCTGCAAATCTGGTTCAAATACTGTGTTTATGTTAAGTCAGGTTTAATGAAAATGCAAACCCCACCTGGAAGAAACGCTCAAGTAAGCCCAGGTAGAACACAGGCAGTATTAACATAGTAGTTAGACATAGTTTTACTGTCACCCTCTGAAGATAATATGCAGCGGATGCTATCCAATATTGATGATTGGTGAAAATAAATGGAGACTGTTTATCAATAGAAAGAAAACAGAAATAATTCACTTGAGAAAACCTTTAACTACTCGCAGCATCTATGAGTTTAAAATTGGGTCACACAACCTGAAATTTGCAGATTCATATACATATCTAGGTTTCTATATTGATGAACATATGAATTTTAGAAAAGGTGTTAAGGTTCTTGCTGATTCATCACGTAGAGCTTTTTGAGGAATCATTGGTAAAAGCAAGAATCTGAAAGATATAGGTTTTCAAACATATTCTAAACTGTTCCAGGCTTGTGTGTGCCCTATACGTGATTATATTGTGGGGGTTAGGGGACTTAGAAATATATCTAATTGTGAATTAGTGCAAAATAGTGCCATAAGATATTTTTTGGGTGTGCACAAATATGCTCCAACATTGGTGATAGTGGGAGACATGGGATGGGAATCATGTGAGGCTTGTTGGAAGATATGTATGGCTCCAGTTATGGAATTGTTTATTAGATATGGATGCAAATAGGTTGACGAGGAAAATATTTCTCTGGGATAAACATTATTGGTCCTTGGTCTAAAGATAATTGCAAATAGTTTTGTAATTATGGGTTTGGTGAGTTGTTTCTTAATAGTGAAAAGCTGAATATTGGTTTGTTTAAAGAATCTGTGTTTGCTAAAGACAAAAAGCAGTGGGCCGACGATATATGGGCTGAGCCAAAATTGCTTATGTATGTGATGATAAACCCGGAATGTGGCACAGAGAATTATGTTGTACAGTATATAATTTGTCAAAAAGGCAACGATCTCTATGTGCTCAAGTGAGATCTGGGGTTTTACCTTTGACTGTTTGAACAGGACGATATGTTAATGTAGAAGAAGAAAAACAGATCTGTTACATGTGTTGTTTGAATGATATAGAAAATAAGTTCCATTTTGTTTTCTACTGTCCCTTTTATTGTAAACAGCCTGATTTTTTTGTTTAGTAAGATAAAAGCAGAGATTGATATGGTAAATATGGATGATGCTCAAAGACTGAGATGGCTGTTCACATGTGAACATATAAATTAGCCAGTTATCTTGAGAAAGCCTGGGAGAAGAGGAAAAAAGCTTTTTATTGAGATGATCTGTAGATGAGGATTTGTTGTTTGTATGGACCGTGTGTGTGTGTGAGTGTGTGTATACAGTATATGTGTGTGAGTGTGTATATATATATATATATATATATATATATATATATATGGAAGCATGACACAGAAATAAAATTAAACTAAAACTATTAAGATATCTCCCATTCCATGCGCCATACTGCAAAAGTGTATCAACAGGCAGAAAAATGTCAGTTCATCCACTAGTGCTGTAAGGACAAGGTAATTCAAATCTAATTGAAGCTTCTATATCAGATACCTTCTTCAACTTTGTCCTTCAAACACACAACAGTACTAAGTAGCCATCATGATAATGCATTTACACTGCGGGCAACTTGTTAATGACTCTCTCTATTACAAATACCCCAAAAGGAAACCAATTAGACAGTACTCTAATATCCTGTAGTTCTACCATACAATTAAAATATGATCGCAGTAAGCGTCACCTTGCAGTATCTTACTGGTATCTTACAGCATTAAAGAGCCACTTCATTGGCCACAGTGTCCCAGAGAAATTAAATGAAATGTAGCAAAAAAGAAGGGCAGACAAAGATTCTTTTAATGGAATTCTGTTCTTTAGAATGTTTTTTATATTTTTTTATATATATACACAACAGCATGCAAGACTTCCTTGAACATCCTCCAAAAGTAAATCAATGCAACTCACAACTCGAGGGTAAAGAAACTGGGTACAGAAAATAATAATAAGGCTTTCATTGCACAAATCCTTACCTTTTCTGCTTTCTTCACAAGCCAACAATATATTTTTTTTATCTCAAAGACCCAGGAGTAAAATAAAAAATAAAAATTATTCTCTTGTATTTGACTCTTTTAAAATATAACGTAAACAGAAATTCATACATATTGTCTCCTACACACCTGTATGACTTCTCTTCAAACTTGGATGGCGATTTAAATAAATAAAACTGTATTATTGGCCATGCACACATATTGGATTTTTAACTATGCTCTTTATGGCTGCCATAACTTTAACATCTGCTTTTGGTTGCATAGTTGTCTTATGATCAATCAAGTTAAGTAATCTTACTATGGATAGACTTGTATAGACCATAAGCTATTTTACTTTTGCTTATCACAGGTCTATCTGAAGCCTCATCTTCATTGTCTGGCCTTTTGCATTCCTGTTGTGGGTTCCACACTGCCTCAACCTTGTGAACTGCAGACATCCTTTTCTTTTCTGTCCGATGTCATTTCACACATCCCTTGTCAACGAATAGGTAATAGGGTGCCTTAAATTCCTTTAAGAAGGCACTTTTTGTAACAATGTGTGACCTGAATTTTAACTATCCAGCTCTTAATGCAACACTGCAGTCAGTTGCTTGGATGTCCTTGTCTGAAGCAGTAAGAGTGATTATTTTTTTAAAGAATCAATTAGTCTTGTAGAAAATATGAATTTTTGGTCTTTGTACACATTTTTGTGATTTGATGTTAAAATATAACACATTATATTCATTACAGTTTGTGTGGCACCAACCCTTCTGCTTAAGTTCACTCAGAGACACACACTGTACAGTATGCTTAGTCCCACACAGACAGACCAAACTCATTGGAAAGCAGGAGAAATTGAGGTCACCATAGAGAAGTTTTAGGCAACCAGCTGGGTCTCTTACAAAACTTTTTTTCCCCTCCCATTCCTGCCCACCTCTTATGAATATACATGCCGAACATCCCAAGAGGCCCTGATATGAAGGTGCCCAGATGGAAAAACCACCAAACTCTTTTAGTTCACCTTCAGGAAACATGCTCATTCTTAATCACATTCCTCAATGCTTGCATTGAGGAAGACAAATGTCAGACTTAAGTAAACACAACTCAGCTTCAGAAGTATCTCTTATCTTTAGGGCGGTCCCAAAAAGTGAACATAAACAAATATCTTCCAAATGAACATGGCGAATAAAAGGAACAGCATGGTGCTGCTTAGAAACTGAATTAGCAGACTTTGTCAACCCGTATGGCTTGGCTTTAGGTCTCTTTTAGATTTAAAAGTGAAAGTTTAATTCTGATTCCAGGCTTAATCCATGTCTGTTCAAACTGTTTACTCAAAGTTTTCACATTCCCAAACCATGATGACAAAATCAATAAGTAGAATATTTGTCAGTACTAAGCTCTGGGGTTTGCATTCTGCTTTTTTGAAAAGGTGATGTAATCTCGCTAGATACTGTTCTGTATTATGATAGCACATTTACAGCAGTGTCATCAAAAGGATCACTGATAGATGGAAGCCAACTCACCACTGTCACTTTGCTGTCTCCAAAGTGAATGTCAGCAATGCACCATTGACTATATTTAGTGCAGTAAATTACATAACTTAATGATTCAAACCGAGTGATATTTTGCTGAACACTGCACACAGCGGTTATAGTCATAGTTTTTGTATGATAATTGCCTTTCAGTTTAAACCAGTAATGGCATTTGATCTGTCTTTACTGCTTAAAACATATTTCCACTACATCCACTAATTGAATTTCATCCCCCTAATATTGCTTCTTCTGACTTTAGTTTGCCCCAGTAATACTATTATGATAGTGGTGATGGATAGCCACAGTTTTAACTGAGATTATTTTTCTACAAGCAAAAAAATGGTGCCATCAGAATTTAGGAACATAAGATATTCAATGTCATTGTTGGCATACAACGAAATTATGTACGTAACTTTCAGTAAACAGTAGCAGGAGAACAAGATAAGAAGATAGAAACATGATAGCAAGATTAGAACTAGATAATAAATAAATAAATTATAAAAAAGTAATTCCAACAACAAGTTAGATGTGTATAGTAAAGTGTTGGGGTGGATAAGCAGCAGTTGGGGGGTGGGTGGTAATATTTAACGTCCTCAGTCCTTTTAACAGCTATGGGAGGGTGGGGGGGTAATGGAGGCCAACGCTCTCTGGGGGAAAAGCTGTTCTTCAGTCTGTTTGTTCGGGCTTTGTTGGATCTGTATCTCTTCCCCGATGGCAAGGAGACGAACAGACTGTGTGACCTAGATGGGTTGGGTCCTTACTGATGTTGCTAGCCTGTATAGACGTTTAGCAGTGTGCTAGTGTGGGAGCACAGTTCCCACAATCTTCTGTGCAGTTTCTACCACCCGGACCAGTTCTTGGCAGCGCAGCTTGCATACCACACCATGGCACCGTAGCAGAGGAAACTATACTTTATTACACGGCTTGGTTGAATGCTTGATTCTGATTGGTCAGACACAGCACTCTGCGGTCTGCTATTTCTGTATAACAGACTGTTGCTAAGTATAACAGGCAGTTGCCATGGACGGAGCTCTGATGGCGGACCATTTTTAAAGCCATAAAATCAATAGGCTGATCAGCGGATCCCAAAGGTGGTGGAAACGGGGATTGCTAACAGCGCTAATGGCAACATTGCAAACAGACCCTTTGGTTAGCTCCATGTTTAGCTCACTCACCGGGGCGACCTGGCTTCTGCCAGAGAGCTGTGCTCATCCGCGGTAAAGTTGACCATCCCAACCAGGACGCAAGCGTCATCAGCGGGTAACCTCTGTATGAGTAGCTGTGTAATAAGCTGAGTAATAAGCCATGTAATAAGCCGTGTAATAAGCGGGGCAAAAAAGAGCGAGATCATGGTCATTATTGCGAATTAAACCCCTTCAAGCTGATTCAGGTCCTGCCTCATGCTGTCGATGTTCTAATTTGCAATAATAACCGGCTCACTCAGCCCAGTCTCATGGCAGTTCGTGATATGGTCACGTTATTGAATCTATTAAGTTGTGGACAGGACACATAAATGTCGTTTTCTTTCGTGTGTTGATTACTAATTTTAAAGCAATGTATTTCACTGGGAAGCATATTTCGTGATCACAGAACGATGACGGTAGTGAGTAGTATTGATAAGGCGAAAGTCCGCGCAGGGAAGTTGGTCGGGGTGTGGATGGGTCAAACAACACAGGACTTTCACCCCAGAGACTGGGGATCGCGTCCCGCGTGATACAGTTCCTTTCCTCATTATTCTCTTCCTAACCACAACCATGCCGTTGTTGTCGGCGTGTCCCGCGTGTGACGGTTCCTTTCCCCGTTCTTCTTTTCCTAACCACAACTGTCTTGTTATTGTGGCATTTCATTTCCCCGTTGTTGTGTGCCCCTGCGCCCGGGGATCGCGTCCCGTTGTTGTGGCGCCTCATTTCCAGGTTGTTGCGTCCCCCAGAGCAGGTTCGAAAATCGTGACCTGTACACATTCAAAATTCGTGGAGTGTACACGAAATAAACGTCAAAATCATGACCTGTACACAAATAAATAAATCAAAATAACGTGATTATTTCACGACGGGTTGGCTCACTCTACATTATCCCTTACATATAGATGTACTATGATATTTAGCTACCATAAATATGCTATATTCACATAAAAGATTCTACACATGTGCTTTAATCACTTCACTGACACTAGTGTAACGTAATTGGCACTTTTCTGTGCATATTGTGTCATCGCAAAGGGATGTAGCCGTTTTTGTGTGAATGCCCAGAAAGATCATCAGCATTAAGTTTTATGAGTCAAATAGCCTACTGTTGAAAGAAGAACATCAAAGTCTGGGCTCAGTTTTCATGGCAGTGTGAATATTGGCATAAGCAGGGCTATAATATTGTTGTCATGACCCTGCAGTGCTTTCTGTGTGCCCTTCTCAGTGCACATGGTGCAAAGGTAGGAGAACATGCAATTAAAATGGGAGTTGCATGTAAATTGTAGTGCAACAACCGATAATTACATGTAGGTAACATTAGAAATACATGTTACTATACTAATAGCAAGAAATACCAGAAATACAATTTCCAAATGTTATCACATTTGCTGCTTGCAATCTCTAGAGTGAGACCACATGTCAGTCTCATTGGAATACAGCTAAGTAAAAAAATATATTTATAATAGCTTTATTTATTTATATATGTATTTTTACTTGATGGAAAATGCCGTTCTGCTGTGATTGTTTTTTTCCCAGCATATTTTTGTCAGTGTTAGAATAGAATTATAATAGAGAGAATACTTTGAAGTACTATAATTGGAAAAAGTCTTGAACTGCCTTAGTTTTCATTGACAAAATAGCATAAAGCCTTTATCAACAAGCATTTAGTTATAGATTCTGTATGGCATACTGCTAGGTTGTCCTCTGTATCCGGTCTTTATCTAAACTAAAATGCAGTTATTTATTTCCTTCCTGAACTAGTTCTGAATGAATGTTTAATTCAATAACATAGAATTGGGTGATCATGTAAAAGCTGACTGCTAACATGAGAATGGCAAGCAGTTCATAAAGTCTTTCACCTTTTTAGTGATTTAGACAACATTTATCATTCTATCCCTGACTGAGCTCGGCCCAAACCATTACATTCATCATTAATTGCCTCATTTAGTAATGGCTCATGAAAAGTTGACATTTACTGCAGAATCAGTGGGCATCATTTGTTGATGGTGAGAAGTGGGGCAGAAAAAAAAAATCCTACTTAAACAGAAAACAGGTCAATTTGAATATCACACACAGCAAACAATAGATATACAATTATTCTTTGTTTAACTTCCAGCCTAAAAAGAGTGAGGCCTGTGAAGCTAGACTCAGACAGCTCAAGTCACACTGTAAAACTCACATAGGATACACTGTAGCCTTTACACATATCCATATCTAGCCCTACTCTAACATAGTGTTCTGTTAAGCTGTCATGCATGTGCTCACTCTCTCATTGCCAATGAAAGAGCGGCTTCACTGCTCACAATACAACCATAGCTGCCACAGCTATTGCTTGTGCTCACTGTTCCATTTCATCCCCCTGTAGGCTCTGTTTCTGAGGTTTTCCCCCAGTGGGGAAGTTTGTTGCTTCCTGATCTCACTCTCTCTTTGTGCTTATGCTTTCAGGTGAGTTCTCTCAGGGAAACATGAATCAATGTTCTCTATCAACAATAATAATATCTACTCACACGTAAATAAACTGTATTTCCCTCTGTGTGCTTATACGATCGTTAAAATTTGAGGATTTGAACCAAAATCAGTCCCTCAGTTTAAGTCAGACTGGAACCTACAGTATTGCTGCATCAATCAACGCATTAGTAGACATTAGTCCCTCCCTCTGTGTTGCTAAGGTTATCCAAGTAACAAAAATGTACATTGCAGGTTTGGTTTGTGTCCCATACTCCGGAAGTGGGGGAAGAGTGCACTACTGCTATTGTAAGAAGCCTAAATTACATACTGGTTATTTTAATTGTAAATAAATCATATTCTAGATGTTGACCCTTTGACCCAATGAAGTTAAGAAAAGGTTAGCGACGTCGTTTACTTGGAGTGATAGTTCAGTAAAAGTTGAGTAAAGTGCCCTATAATGTGTTCCTGCAGAGGAAGCTGCAGTTTCAGGAGCACAGTGCTTGGAACGTATTTCTTCAACGGTGGTGACTGAACGAAACTGGTACACTGTGCAAGTGTCAACACCTAAGTTAGCAGCTAGCTTGCTATATGAAGGCTTAGGTTAGGTGAAAAGACAGGGTTAGGGTTACAGAAACTACATTCTAGCATCTACCTGAAAAACTAGGGTCCTTAAAATTTTCTTAAACTACAGCTTCCTCTTTCACAGGAACATGCTACTCCTTAAGCCAGTGTTCATTTCACCCACTATAATGGCAACAGTCTAAGCAAATTGACTCAGCTGTAGCTAATTAGCTAATCTTAAATTTGGCCAAACAACAAAAACGAAACTCTTGGCTGTTGTATGGTTAATATGCTCTGTGCATGCTGGGATGATTTACACTTGCCAAAGACGGTTTTCTGAAAGAAGAAATGCCAATTTGTGTCATTTTTGATGTTTGAAAAAAAATAAGGATTGGGCTTAGTGTTTTTACTTTTCATATCACCAACAGAGTGGTGAGTGTTTTTTTACATAACCAATGTAGATGATTGTCATAAAGTTCACTGACTCATGCTGTTTAATTTGACCGTCTATTATGGTTCGCAGTCATACGTGAACAGACTAGTACATAGCACCTTAGCTGCTGCGACTTATTTCAAAACATACAACAATTGTTACCCAGAAGTCCCTTCTTTACTGTACCACTGCTCACAGGCTGCAGGGACTTCTAGTGGCTAACGTAAATAGAGCTGCAACTAAATCACATCAGATTGCCAAGTTGATCCTTTCAGAGAGCTAGATAGCTCAACATTTAGAGTGTAAAGTGTTGTGAGAATCTCTGTTAAACCTTTAAGTACATCATATCATCGTTTAAGCTTATCACATTAAAAGCTCTAATTTGAGACCGTCAGAATTCGGAGTTGTGAGACAGCTTGTCATTTGAGTCTGTGAAGCTAACATCATCGTTAGCTTAAGCTGCTACAGTGCAGTGCTGTCAACATTATCATAAGGGGTTGTCAGTCCAATATCAAAATATTGGCAGACATGATTTGCCAGCACTTTGTTAGGACTGGCCAACTATTCAGCTGTCAAAATTAATATAATGCCACTATTAAATGTTAGTATGCCTTCTACCACTGTAATGTCTAAATTAATGTGGGCTAAATTGGTCAATTTTTCTAGAAAGCCGGGCAAAGTCCACTTTTCTTACTGATTGCTTTAAAAAAAACAGAGCCCCAATAGTACAACAAGAAAATGCATTTTTTTTTCGGATTCTGTTCAAGGTAAGTTGGTGATGGTGCTTATTGTTTACTTATGTAGACCACAAATACAGGCCTGTTTTTAAATTAAATTTATCAACACAATTTAAATCCCAATTGCAACATTGGTCAGAAGTTTAGCAATTGTTCATGTGTGTATGTTCGGCTCCATATTTGAGTCACACCTTATAGAGCTTACGCTTTACTTGAAGGCATCTACATAAGAGTGACATGATACTGTCATGAACGTGTCATAAACGTTTATAAACAAGTCATAAACGTTTATGACATAACGCTTCTCTTAAGTGTCATTTGTTTTTTGTCATGACAAGTTAGGGTTAGAGTTACGTTTAGGGTTCATGTGTTCATGCCAGTGTCATGTCACTCTTATGTAGATACCTTAGAGTAAAAGTGTTACCCACATTGCATTTATTTTTTTATTTTAAAATAGTTCTGGTTAGCCTGAAAAAGAAAATGTGCAATTGATCCATAATTGAATTTATCTGAGAGGCAAAAAATGAACTGGTACAAAGACACATTTGTTTTGCCCCTCAGAATTGATATTGATATGTATATTTGCAATCACCAACACAGATGATAGAACATATTTTGTCTAAATCCAGTGTTAGTGATCCTAATCTTTCTTCCTTTTTTAATTTAGGTGCATCCTGACAATGAAAGCATTAAAGGTTAAGCCTGTATTTCCATGTTTTCTTATTGAGAATTAGCTGGTATATGCAGGATACATTTTGGCTCTGATCTGCAAAAAAATGACTCGTAAAATGAATAACAAGGTTTATGATGCAGAAAGGAAAGTTGAAAGAACAAACAAAGTCACAAATTGCTTCCTAGAGAGCAAAGTGTGTTGTGATTAACTATGTGATTGGACTTTTAATGTCAACCTGTGCCAGTTTCTCTCACTCCAACAGAAAATTGTCAGCAGAAATAATCCACTGAATGCAGCAATGTTACAGTGATTAGGTGCGGCTGCCTCTCCCAGCACACTTGCTTTGACAGGCTCTCTAATGTATTTGATTCCAAAATATATGGATCTGTTTCTGCCACGTAAGGGTAATCTGGACTTTATTCAGCAATGACAAAGGCATTGCGGCAGAGAACACGCTCATTTAAGCTATTTGTGGATTTGAATCATAGTTCAGTTCAGTACACTGTCTGAAAAGTAGCAGAAAAACAAATCTCATTAAGGACGCGGAAGTGAGAAACGTCTCGCCCGGTTCATCTTATTTGGCAAACACACACCTTAATTGTTTTTTTTCTAATAGTTTCTGACTTTACATTCTGACACTAAGATTAATACAGAAAATATGAAATACATTTTTCTTTATTTTGTAATGATAAAGCCTAAACAATGTCAAACACACACCTTCCCTCACACCCTCTGTCTCTGAAAAACATTCAATTATCTCACTTGATTAACTTTTCATTACGACAACTCAAACAAACAAACAATTTTCTCCAAAGTGAAGGAGCCAATGATAAGTGATGTTCTTTTTCCGAAATGACTAGCCATAAATACAGTTCAACAATTTTTGTAGTGTTTCTCAGTGGGTTGAAAATGTGCTGGCAACCAGCCTTGTAGAATGTAACATATTAGCATATTTATTACATTTTTGCCCCTCTAATGGATGGAACATTTACAGTAAGTAGTCAAAGGGATCGCTCGCCTCTCTGGGGTGGTACTCTGCAATGTGCTGTGCTTTTTAGTGTGTTATTCTACCTCACTGCAGTCACTTTACCAGAGATAATGAGGTTGCAATTTTCAATAGTGTTTTATTTCCGATACAAATGCATCTGATGGTTTAAAAGTAATGTCCAAGGGATTTGTCAAAGTATTAAACGCATCTAATTTTGAATTCTCTGTCAGATTCTTCTTTGCTGTTTGAGTTCCAGGTCTTGTTATCCTGGTAACACTGGTTTGGGAACTGCCAGGCCCCACTACAAACTACATAAATAGCAGTAGCAGACACTGGCAATCAATATTTCATGCATCTTACTTTGTTGTTCCATAGTCTGGCAAGATATTGTCACTCATATCATTACTATCCCTAATATGAGGAAACAATCTGGTGTCATCAAATCCTATTACAGCGGATTTTCTTCCTCAGGAGTGGTTAGAATTAAAGTTTCATTGTTTACTGGAGGATTTCGACACCCACACTCATGATGTTTCTTCCAATATTTAAGGGCATGTCAGAAGCCTGGCAGTGCACCAGTTCTCAAATCCCTCAGCGAATTGTGTTTTGAGGGATTAACAACATTTACTGTCACATTTGAGCCCTAGTTTGAGCTGCAGGATTACATTTCTTGAAAATTACATGTATACGTGCATGTATCTCAATTTCAAGGGGAAATTATACCTTCTAGACCATCCGGACAGCTCCTTGTCACATCAAAGCTGACACACTTAAGCTTCTCAGATAACTTTCTAAAGCCTTGTCAATAAATTGTGTCACTGCAATCAGCGCCCATCTTATACAAATAACATTTCCCTGCACACGCGTCTGGAAACTGTTAAATGTTTTAACGCCAGGGAATTTATGACCCAATTTCATATTTGTGGAATCAATCTTGCCACTGGCCACCCAGAGAATACAAACCACAGCCACAGACCGACAGAATGGGTTAAGCTCCTAATTTATGGGTGGGAAATCCACTCATTAAAGGTCCTCGAGCCAGCCATGGGTGCACCTTCTGTGCTGGGTTTGCATCTTAATTTGGTCCCACATTAATTACAGACCTTGACTGCGAGCAGAGTTTTTGGGGAAAACTGGCTATTCACAAAGGCCATGGTCATTCCTAAAGTGGAGCCATAATTAGGCCAGATGGGGTAATCTGACTGCTAGCCATGGTGTGGTGGGGCTTCTTGTTTGTATTGGCAGAGCAGTGCCACACTCACCATTTATACTGTACTCCACCATCTGTGTGGCTGAATGTGGAAGGTCTGAGCAACTTCTACTCATGTGGTCTGCTAGATAGATGTTTGACTTTTCGTTTGCGGGATGCTGTGGAGTGAAAAGTCCCGAATATGCAGAAATCCAGTGCGGTTTTTGTCAATGGTATAAATTAAACAGAACATTTGAAATTGAACTCAATTTTGAACGGTCCTCACTTTTGTGTAAGGGAATCATGTAATATTTAACTAAGGTGATACTGCTACTCTAGTGCATTTTTTTTTTCTAAGGTTGTATTCACTCCTAGGTCGTTTGAGCCAGTTGTTTCAAAACCAGGAGTATTTCACCACCAGCTCCGGTTTATTTGGGCATTATGTGCAATCACACTCTGATGCGGGGCAAAACAAGTGGGCAGAGATCACCTTGGCCGACCAATGAGAGAACAGCTTGCTCAAGCATTACATTAACAACTTTTGGACCACTTTTGAATGTTGCCATGTAAACACTAAAGAACCAAGAGGTGAATGCATCAATTGTATCAAATTAGTCACTGAATCTGAACAATGCAAACAAACTGCAGACGCCCTAAGATTCAGGCCTGTGGGGCGCCGTCCCCCATGTTGAGTGACACGTGAGAGCCGGTGTTGCTAGGAGACGTGCTGTCAACTTCTGTTGTGTGCTATTGACTAGAGCACATCATAGATTTGTACAGTCTATGAAAGTTGATACAAGATGTGTTTTTCCGCTTTTTAAGCCATCAATGGTTTACTGTTAGTGATTCCCTTTACAACATTCAACATATAGGACCCATTTTATGGTTTAGTTGGTATTCCAATTGGAAAGTGGAAGTCTACAAGGTACTGTAACTCTAACTACAGCAGCTTCCTGTCAGAGTGTGGAAGCCTAGCCTGCTAACATTAACCCTGATTACTAATAGACTGTTGCTTTAGGTCCAGTTATAACAAATCATATTTTTTGTTTGGCATTACCTTTTAAAATGTGGCCTATATCAGATTCCAGTGTGAACTGTTTGCGGTTTGGAACTGACCCGCATGCGCAAAAGAACAATAACAATGACATCAGACGCAGCACGCTGTTGCACTAAAGTTAGGGAGGTTATGGAGGAAGTAAGTATTTTTGCTTTTATTTCAAAATGTTTGTGTAATGGCAGCCATAACATTAATGAGCAGGTGCTAAGGAGGAGAAGAAAGAAGAGAAAGCGAACCAAATTGGCTATGTTGGCCTTTTGCGGGGTTATGGCTGCAAATTCACTGCAGAGGTCTGTGTGGATGCAGAGAAAAAGCCTGGAGTGGTGGGACTGCGTTGTGAATAGCTTCACAGAGACGCAGTTTATTCAAAACTTTCGGATGTCGAGGGCAACTTTTGATTATCTCTGTCAATTTTACTGTCTGTGTCTAGGGTTAACTCCCACCGGAGCATAATTGTGACCAATGTTGATGTAGATTGACATAAAAGTCACATCAAATCCACTTTGGTTGTTCACACTGCGGCTGCATTGAAAAAAATCAGACCTGGGTCTGATTCAAGACCACATATGAAAGTGGTATGAATCTGATTTGAAAAAAATCTGATTTGGGACACTTTTGCCTGAAGTCTGAACGTAGCCATAATGACATTGCAATTTCCAGGTCATGGGTAGAATTTAAGCAAATCATAATTTTTTCAAAAACTATAATACTACTACAAAACAATGACAAAGCAGCATAATCTCCTCCTGGCTTCACATGTCTCAACCAAACTTTTTTTTTTTTCTTTTTTTTTTTTTAAACCAGGCATAATGTGTATACAGATGAAATTATTTTTTTGCATAGCTAGAATCATTCTGTTAATGCGTCTGATTAGAGCAAATTGGACTGCAGTAGACTGAAAATTAGACTGGGCTTGCTGTTGTGAATGCATATGTCTCTGTGTTTCAGAGTAAGTAACATTTGACCGCAGACTTCAGTGATTCAAACCTTTTTACAAATCTCAATTTCTATATTGGGAAAGGATATTGGATGGTTAGGCTCATATTATTTACTGTATTATATCTGTTTGCTCAGAAACCCATGAATATTTCTGCATGTGCTCTGAATAGCAGTCACGTCTTTTAAGGTGCAGTCATTATACTTTTTGGAGAAGACAAAAGAACAAATTAAGTATGCTGTTTCTCACATCTTCTTTGTGGTTACAACTCATTATTTGCGTGTACTCTTTCCGTGTCAGTGCATCTTTCACAGCTGTATTATTCTTCCTTTGCAGGAGATGGCATATAAGAGATGCGTTTTCATTAATTCCAGTATTTAATGAGAAGTTAGAACGTGTATAGATCACAGTAAATGAAAAGCTTTTGATAAGTACCTAAATCATATTTCTTCTACATACAGTATGTTTGCAGACCATAGTATCAGGGCTACTACATGTATTTCACTATTGACTTTGGTAGCACTGCATAGTTCTAGATATGTGAAAAGCATCAAGCAGGCTCAGTGGCAGATATACAATCCCTGCAGCACGCAGTGTGTTTGCCAAAAGGGAAAGCTGATCATCTGGCGTCTTTGAGCAGATATAAGGATTAGCTTTGAATATCTTCAGCTCGCCATGTATTCATTTTGCATACTTCCTCACAATAGGGAAGCGTGCTAGTTGCTGTACTACGTGATGAAAAATAATGCAAAGATGATATGGGGTCCACACACAAGCTTTCAGAGTGAGTAAACAGAGATGGCTGGAAGCAGCATCAGTTTTTGATAAACAACGATGACATTTTTCTTTGTTAAAGTACCTACTACACATTTTTTAAGGGACTGTTCGTTTTTTTATTTAAGGGTCTACCGGAGGAGTTTTGGGATCTGTAGTCAAAATAGACTCCCTTCGCCAGCAATATATTTTTCTATGACCCTCCAAAATGATTGGGAAAAGAGGTATGACCTTCCCCAGCAATATATTGATGCCTTCTGTACTGGTTTGCGCTTGGCAAAGATGTACAGATAGCCACTGTTTTTTTTACAATCATAAAATACATGACTTAACCTCTGCTTTCTCATCTAACACATCACCAAGATGGTGGCCATTTCAGTAGATTTACTCAGTAAAAGTCAAAAATGAACTGCAGTTTTATTTGACAGTCAGTGTGTTCAATGAGTTTACAACACGTCAACGGTTCCTCAGAGCTCATTAAAATCTGTGTTTGGAAAATGAAATCTGGTCAGGATAAAAAATAATTTTCCTGTAAAATAACAGTAAAGAGCTGGCAGCAGGGACGCCAGCAGTTTACCGTTATTTTTACGGTATTCATACGTAAAATGACTTTACGGTAGTAGTCTGTAAAACAGAAAAACTGTATATTTCTGTAGTTCTATAATTTACAGTAAAGAGCTGGCAGCAAAGACGCCAGCAATATACTGTAATTTTACGATATCCATACTGTAAAATGACTTTACAGTAGTAGTCTGTAAACCATAAATACAGTATATTTCTGTATTCACACTGTAAAATTTTCTCTTTTCTCAGTTTCCAAAAATTGCTGTAGTGTCCTGTAATTTAAAACATCAGCACACTGTTTAGGGCATCTGTCAAGTTAAGCAGCCAACAATGCATTGCTACCTACAGTACTAAACTGTTTAACATGAAAACAGTATTTTAGTGTTGAAAATTGGCTGTAAATTTACAGCAATTGCTTATAGTGTATGTACTAATTCTCTTGTGTTTTAAAGTCTGGATATTTTCGGCCTATAAAATCGTTTTATTTCATCATATACTTACTGCTGTAATCTGGTAGTCTTGGCGTCATGATACCGGCACAGATCCAGTGCTGCAGACGCAGAGATCCCGCCATGGCAGCTGCCTTTAGGTAGGCTACTCTATAGGTCTGTGTTAGTTGTGTGAAACCGGTGTATACAAACGCGGGGTGCTGTCCACCCAACACGGATAATGGGTACATAGGGGCATGATACATGCTGGGAATTGAAGTGAGACCTGGATGCGGGAGATTTAGGACACCCGGTTTGTGCATTATTCCTTGAAGTTGTGCGGCCCTCTGAGACAGGGTGTCTGCGCGGCGGCAGGATAACGGGCTGCCTGCTGGGCTGTCACTGCTCAGACCAGGGGAGAGGTCTCGGCTCACACGGTTGGTCTCATCGGCAAGCACGGTGTCAATTCTGATGGCTTCAGTCAGGAGGACTGCAGAGTCTCAAAAAGACAAACATGTTTTGCTTGGCGGGTGCACACCTGTGCAGTGCTTCAGCGCGAAGACAGCGGAGCCTCCTTCAGTCACAAACTTATATATTCTCTTTATCTTTTCATAAAAGGCTCAGACTGGAAGGATCAGCACAAATTACGTTTGTTTCCTCACCCGACAGGGTCTGAGGTGAAACTCTTAGGTTTTTGTGCTTCAAGCTAGCGGTCCGTATTTTCGTCCTTAGCTCGTTGTGATCCGTTTTGTGAATCTGTGCGCATTCACAAGAGCGTAAATAGCTCGTTGTTCACAATTGGCCTACCTGTGGGGGTGGGGTCAGGTGTGGTGCATCATGGGGGTGGGGGATGGTGCGATTTTTGTTGGGTCAGACACATCTGCTAGCGATGGGGGGCCGAGACTGAGAGCTACATGGAAAAATGTGCACCAAACAAGCCACTTTGAAATGTTGTTGTTTTCATGAATACACCCCCCCAGTAGGCTATATTCAAATTGTAGCTATAGCAGTGAGAAGGGGCAGAGAAAGTCTGTTTATACTAGGCCATTCAAATGCTAATGTTTCAGAAAGATAGCAGCCAATAACAATATAACTATCCAAGCAGACAAATTCTACCAGCGTGTGGCCCTTTGTACAGTAGGTGTGTGTAATTTTGATTACTTTCAACCTGTACCTTTTCCCCAGCCATTGCTGTCATGATGGCTGACTCTATTCAGTGTTTTGTCATTTTTGTTGTGGAGCTTATAGTCCACATAAATATCTCCAGCAGAATCTCAGTCCATATTACCCACAAAAACATAAAAAAACATGCTTGTTCTCTGAATTAGTTTGACATGAATCTTTGCTTTCCCAGCTAGCGGCTTATATATACTGAAAATGTGGGTTTGAAGGCTTTGTCATATGTGGCTACCTATGTGACATTTAGCTGACACATAATGACCTATAGTGTGTTGTTTTCCTGTTGCAAAAGGATGCAATTTAACCACTTTTCAGCTGTGACTGTAGATTGGCCTTAATAACATGATTGGTGGGCTACTGTCATTGTAAGCTGCAGCTACGGAGTAGCTTAAGAGTGAATTAGGGTATAAACTTTGAACACATTTAATCACCACCATAACTAGAACTAGAACATTATCACCAAGGTTACAAGTAAATGTAATCATGCTTCTATTTCAGACCCTGTTTGACTCTAAAGAATGATCAAGCATAGGCTAAATAGCAGTGTGCATTCTGATATGGAAGAAATCCATTTGAATATGAAAACGCTTTTTTCTAATTTAGTTTACCGCTGTTTGGTAATTACCAGTTAAACATGAGTAATTTAGAGCTGAGCAAAGCAAGATAGATACAATGGCTTTATGTTATGTCATAATCAGCACCACATTATGTCAGCGCTGGCCACATTAGGTATTAATGTTGTTACAGTGCTAACCATCTGACTGCTGCATTCATTTTCAGAGGGTAACATTTTAATGGTCTCTTGTTAAATTGAGCTGAAAATGCATTCTGAAATTGTGGATGCAAGGGACAGTGTCTTCACATTTATGTTTTTGTGCATGTTACTGCACATCTGATGGATTATTTTTTTTTGTCAGATATTAATGTAAATGTACATTTTTTCTTTTTCACATCTCTTCAAATTAAAGTAGGCCTACAGAAATGTGTGCCATAGGTGTGCAGACAAACATAATGAGAGCTGCAAGTCAGTACAGACGTAGGCACTCAGTTAACTTAGGGTATCACCAGAATACCCTATCAGCTTTAAACTTTTCACAGAGTTGGATCAGATGAATCGTCTTTGCATTATGACTCAACAGATGTGATCCACTTAGATGTTTATGTCCTCCCATCCACACACTGGTTTTCTTTTTCTTTACTTTAATAAAAACATAATCTGGCAGCGTTTTATGCAAAACCTATTAGCCAATGCAAATGAGTTGTATATGAACATGGGGTTATATGCGCAATGGTTACATGAGTGCAGTAAGCTCCCCAAGCTTTTACATGTAAGAAGAATTTCTTGCAGGCTCATGCTGTAGATACATTTTGGAATTATGAAGACCTTGCTTACCTTTCTGACTTGTTTGGTGGTTTGAAAAATCTCTCTCTCTCTCTAGTAAAGATGTTAGCTTTTCTCCAAAAGTAAAAGGGGACATATCCCTTCATTTTAGTGCTTGTAATTTAAATATACATTTGAATATCTGGAGTGCCTACCAACCCAAAAACTGTGAAGCAAGACAACCCAGGCAGCTTTTTGTGGACTGTCTATATCACAAAACGTGGAATTCAACGAGCCACCCATGCCGTAGTTACACTGGTCCTGTCAATGCGACTTTTGTGATCAGATGCGCCAGATCGTAACTCAGCCCCATACCGTGCGAGATGCTATATATTCATATATACTGTATGTGTGTTTGTTTCAGTTTTCTAAGATCCATATATTTAGAGATGAAGATGTATCAGTATGTTGATAGCCATTTGGCTCTAATAGTTGGAATCATGATTGTGTGTCATGCTTTGTCTAGTGCAGAGTCTTTGTTTCTCCACAACCTGGGGTGTTAAAACTTCACTTGGCAACTTGGGATAAATGCTTGCACATTTATAGTGCAGCAAAACCTCTACGTGTGCCTGACAGTAACACTTTTCTGGTGGGTAGAAAAAAAGGAGTAAAGATTTACCACCACATGATTAATGCCAACAACATATCCTTTAAACACAGAAAAGCAATACCATGCCTCTCAGCTCTTTGCTACCACAGAATCATTTCACCTCTCTGAGCCAGTAAGAAGTATTAATAAATATCCAAACGGGCTCTCTGTGATCGTTGAAGACCAAAGGCTACTGGGCATTTACCATTTTAATACTTCAGTGTTTGCTTTGCTCTCTTATCGCCCCGGAAAATAGTTTGCCCCAAAATGAAAATTCACTCATTTTCCACTCAACCCCCTGCCAGTCAAAACTCCTCTGAGGGCTATATGAAATCTAACCATTTGAGATTTCATTAAATACAATTTAGTTTCAGTGAAGAATTGTAGTGTGTGTAAATGTTCCATTCCTCTGGCCTGTTAGTCAACATTACTCACCACATTTTCATTGCTAATTTTTTACAACAAGCACTAATATATTGCTCTCCAAACAATACGACAGCACCATTCATCTCAATGTGTCAGTGAGCTAGCAGGAAAGTTAGACACTGTGAAAACTAGACTTCTGATGAATCAGTAAGTATTAAGTGTCTGATCCACTGACATCCCATAATTCCAACTCTTAAAAATCTAAATCAAAGACCCCATTTTCATTCAGAAAGTAATGATAACTGAAGCTTTGATTGTCACTGAGTTCCCACTACGCTGTTAAATGTGAATACACCCTGTCAAGAAATGATTTGGTTCGCTGCTGCAGCATTTCACAATGTCTTGAAATGGTTAGAACAGGAAAGACCAAGGACAATCAATGGAAGCTTTTAATCTTTTGTGCTGTACATTGACAGTAAATGATGATCAGGCGTGGCATATCAATCTTTCTGCAATTGAAGCTTTGTCTTGAGGGTTGTACTTTCACTTTCCCTGCTTGTATATATTTTGCTGAACTTTCATCATGTCATAATTAGCTGCTCTTTGTTTCTTTCTGTATAAAGGTTAGTGCTATACAGAGCATCATCAACAATTACAGCATTCAGAAAGTACATGGGAAATGACAATGTTGGCACTTCCTGAGGACTGTTATCAATCAATCATTGTGTCAAATTATTGAATTTAGAATGCAAGGCTCTGTAATACGTTTAATTGTACACATCAGAAGTGCTGAGACACACCATAAATATAAATACATTCACAGTTTATCATTAAAACTTCACAGTACAAAACCTTTTTTTTACTTTCCATCTGTCTGTGTCCTGTGACATTTACTAATTAACACAGCAACATTTATTTCAGTTGTTTGTCAGTTTTATCCTGTAGTGATCCTGTAGCTTTTTCTCTGCAAAACAAACCCCAATTTCATTTCCATTGGGTGATTCATAGAAACTCTTGTCTAAGAACAGTTTAAAACTTGTGACAGCAATTGTGACTGAAAGGGCCACAACAAGAGGAAAATAAAAAAAAGTAATTTCCCAAATCCAAAAAGTAATTTCCCATTCCAGGTACCCTTTCATACCCTTATTCTCCAATTCTCATTTTCTTTCTCGCTCTCTTTCTCTCTTTCCCTTTTTTCCCTGCAGAGCTACTGTCAGCCTGCCATGAGCTCCGGTGCCGCTACGGCTGCGTCATGACGAGAAACGGCACCTTCTGTTTCTGCGCTGATGGCTTTGAGGTCGGCGAGGACGGGACGAGCTGCAGAGGTAGGATTCAGCTGAGCTGGTGGAGGCCTCCTGCCATGGAGCCTTCCACACTTTTCCATCCCCTTCCCCACACCTATTCCTCCTTTTACCCTAGGCCCGACTTCCTTCAGATGAATAAGCACAAGGTGCTACACTCATACACACATACTGTATGTACAGAAAACAATTTCTCTGTGTCTCTTTCACTCCCTCTTTATGCTCTACATACAGTATATGCCACAGGCCTGGTTTCTATCAGCCATTGAGGAAGACAGGATTTTACTGACAAAGGTGCCTCAAGAGTTGCAGTCTTCCTTGGACTCTGCACATACCTTGTACCAACGACATGGCACAGCATTGCATAATTATGCTGGAGGAAGGGCTTTAACAAAGTAGCCCTGCTTCCTGAATTTGATCCTGTTTGGTGAAGACATGAGAGAGTGCGGTTTACAGGGTACTGCAGCTCCAAAAGGGGCTCATTGGTTATAAAAGTAATTATGCCTGAGGTGCTAGAGTGAGGCCACATTAAGTATACTTTATGTATTTGGGTCATGTTTGAGCACACCTAATTTGTTACAAATGACTCTTTTCCCTTTTCTTCAAGATCATGATGAATGTGCCATGTATGGCGCATGCAGCCAAACCTGCACCAACACCTACGGGTCATACAGATGCAGCTGCACAGAAGGATACATCCTGCAGCCTGACAGGATATCTTGCAAAGCCAAACAAGGTGAGCAGCACACATGCATTGGGAAACAACATAATCTGCATAGTATGTATGTTTCATTTCTAATAATAAACAGGGCGGTTTTGTTCAACCAGAGTGAAATTCTAGCTTATTGTTGCCTTGGTGCTCACTGGCTTTTGTAGGGCAAGATTAATGTGGTTTAGTAGTGACCACATCCATCACCCACATGGGAATGGGTAGACGTGGTCCGGCCAGGATAATGATAAAAATTAATGAGCATGAGATTTTAAGTGCGAGCAGTCTGGAGTATTTTGTGTGGAAACAATGCCAGGCGTCACCCTGATTTATGTTAATGCCTGATGCTGGTAACAAATCTGTCCAGATGAGTAAAACAGCCTACTTAGAAATAAAACAACCAAAAGAGCTATTGTGTTTTGGTGGTCTGCTGTGTGCAAGTAAACAAGCTTAACCTTGTGCGGTATATTTTTGTGTCGTGCATTGAACCGTAAAGTGAAGCAGATTTTTTTAAGGGTGTTGTCACTATGGCATATATGGGTTGAAAATAGCTAGAGGCCCAAAACACCTAGCTGGGGAGAACACCACTGTTGCAGCTTTTAATCAATGTGACTGGTGTCCTACCAGGAATAAACTGAATATGATTACCCATAAACTTAACTGAACCCAATGCTCACATGCATTAATATTAATTTAGCAGAGAGCGATAGTGGTACAGGGATAACTATGGGGTTACCGTTAGTTGTAAAAGCTCATGAATATAAATTTCAGATAAGGCTCTGAGGCTAGAAGATGAGGAGCGGCAGGGAATGAAAAACATATTAATGTGTGTCGAGTGTAAGATTGAAGTTAAAACTCTGCAGCACAAATGTTCTTTTGGGGGTTTTAATCTTGATTCGATCTCTTCTCATTTGGCTAAGATTAAAGTGAAAGGTATAATATATTTTTTTCTCTTTGTATTCCTACTATAAATCTGACTCTACAACATCTTGATGGTGTTCATGTCTGCTTGTTAAGTACCAAACTATAGATTATGGAAGTGTGGGGTTATTGCATGTTGCAAAAATGCCTTTATTGGATTTACAATAATCTCAGGAATTGCATTTCTAGATTACAGACCCATCACTGCTCATTGTATCATTATAAAATATTTATTGTTAAAAAAAAATTTTTTTACAACAATCAAAGCTACCAGTTTATAATAATTAAAGACTTACAATGTGCTAGTCTGTCTTTTGATACTTTCCAACTTCCCTACGCTATCCCCATTAGTTCCTACTAAAAGCTTAAATCATCTAAGATTCGTCTTTAATATGTTGTAAATATGTTACTTTTTAAAGCCATTGTGTACGTAGGATTGATTCAAAATAAGATAAAAAGTTCCAGGTTTTAAATAGTTTTGGACAACACAGGATACCCCTATCTTTACATATATCAGTTTGGAATATCGCTAGTTACCTGTCTATGTAAATAGGAATTTGGTATTCTATATTCTACAAATCTCTCCGTTTTAAACCATATTTGCATGAAAAACAATTACTGTACATATTAAACATTGCACACATGCACTGCTAACATCACTTTGCCCACTATGGCTAATAACCTGGTAGCTAACCAGCAGCAACACATTAAATAACATACCTGCAAATGTTACCTTGGTACTTTAGATGCTGGTGTGGTTCTTACTCTTCAATACCACTGCTTACAAGACACTCATGGCTTGTATGCTACAGTGCGAGTTTATTTTGTACCTGGTTCCTCTGCCGGGGCTCAGCCTGCCAGCTGCTGTCAAACACAGACACATGTCTAAAACAATATGTCTGACATAAGTTGTGAAAAAGGATAACTTAATTTCATGTCAGTGAGACTTTTAGCATGTGAGCCAAAAATGCACTACACAAAGACACCCTTATAATATTTTTTTTTACTTAGAACTGTATTTTATGATGGTCTATATTAAAAAAAGCTCTGCCATTATTGATACATACTGTAAGCTAACATTTTCCATGGTTGATTAGGAGTTGGGGCAGAGCTCTATCAGGGAGCCTGGCCAAAACCACATCTACCGCCTAGTGTGTGAGAAAAATGTGTGGCTGCGAAAAGTTGATTCAGAGGGATAAGGCCAAGCAGTTACGTGAGCAGATATTCTGATTTATTGCCTATATTAGGAGAATAGCCCTTGACTTGAACTTGTGTGGAAGATCAGGATAAATAAGGGCCCCTTTTAGGGGGTGAACCTGATGTCAAAGAATGTTCACGCTCAGTTAAGCCCATAAAGCAGCTTATCTCAGTTTTAGCACCTAGGACTGCCCTGCCTTGAATTGACTTATGTTTCTCAATTTTTTTGGTTTCTGTTTAAATCAATCATCTCTGAAAATCTATTTTATTTTTCTGTGAGTCAATTCATGCTTTCTACCTCTGACAGTGATAAGTATTTGTTTTCACTAAGGCATGCTTGCTGTCTTTTTTTGTCTCTTGTTTTCCATTTCTCAGTTTGTGTGTTCTTCCTATTGGCAGTATTTTATTAATTTAAACTCATTTTTGGAAATTACATGTTATCTTTTCTTTCCTTGTTGTCAAAATAATACCTTCCATATTTTCCCTTTCACTCCAGATCCTGGTGACAGCCGTCCAATGCTTCTCATTGGTGGTTCAGATCGTATTGTCATCACCCATCTAAATGGAACAGGCCTCCAGCCCCTAAGGTCTCTGAGTGTAAATGGAACACTGGCATTAGATTTCCAGCACAACCAGGAAAGTGTATGCTGGGCTCTGTCTACAGAGTCCTCTGGGCAACTCCGCTGTGCTGAAACGAGGAATCTGCGTGGATTCACACGGGAACAGGAAATAAGAACACAACAAAGTTTGCAACGTATGTTTTCATCTGTTCATAGTTCCTTTATCTTACAGTATTGCTTTTCATTTCCTTACTTTTCTGATGAACGTGAGTGATTATCTACTCTCAAAATCGTGAATCTTTTATATGCCCTCTCACACTCTTACCTGTGAGCTGTCTCGCTATATCTTTTCATTATCTGTGCGGTTAAAGGCAGGTTAGCCTCAGCGGTTTGTGCCACTCACCTTTCCCCTACAGCTGTCCTTCCAACCTGCGGTCTACGCCAGCTTTGCTACTTCAAAAGTGCTCTTTTCTCCTCCTTTTAGTTGTTTTTGTCCAGATTTTCACAAATATCAAACCTGTTATTAAATATGTATGGTTTTCACTGGCTATTTGAGTCAAAAACCTAACCTAATGCTGTCATTACCTACAGTTTAAAAAGGTGCATTCAGTTAGACCTGCATCAGAGGTGTCAGGTTATACTGTCCTTTGCAAAACCATAATGGAAACCAACCAGCCAATCAGAATTCTTAGTACTGCACAAATTGTTCACAAGTAAGTGTACGCCTCATATTGACTACTACTCTGCCTTCAAAGGCTTTTGTATGATGTCTTCTGTGGCTCTCGGTAGAGCTTTTAAAGTTTTGACATCAAGGTTATCGCAGCTTGAGCTTGGAGTCTAGATATTTTTTAACAGAAACCTTTGGAATTTGAAAGGTGTGGACATTTACCAGGCTGGAAGGGTCTTACATAACATGATAATGAGTTGCATTATGGGAAGAGTAGGACCCAGTTTTCTTGGAGCTGGGCTAGGGACTAAAAGATGGTATATCAGTTTCTGGGGTAGTCATGGAAAGTGTTGAAAAAATGTATTCAAGTTGATTCTTCATTGTTATTTCACTGTTTTAAATACAACTCTAACCCCTGTTTGCCCTGGCAGATGTGGAGCACATGGCCATTGACTGGCTGACGGGAAACTTCTATTTTGTTGACCGTGTCACTGACAAGATATTTGTCTGTGACCATGCTGGGGACACGTGTGTTACTATCCTACAACTAGACCTGATGAATCCTAAAGGAATAGCTCTGGATCCTCTCATGGGGTGAGTGTTCTGCAGCCTGTGTAATACACCATCTCTGAAAGCACAGCAAAGCTCATTTATCATCATGCATCTTTTGTTAAAGAAAGAAAAAAAATCACTGAAGAAGAGTGAATTTTTATTTCGCTATGCATAACATTTGACTTGTCTGGTAGAATGTGAGTGAGTTACAATGAAGGGATTTAAATGATTCCCTGTCTTTTGACTCAGCCCTCCTCTCTTTGAGCTGTGTAATTTGGTGTATAGCTGGTGATGCTTCAGACAGCTTCTACTGTCGAGACATTCATTTGTATTCACTGATTTCACCCCACATCCCACAGTAGAAAAGGCCCCTGCAGGACTTTCCATTAAAGGATTTTTATTTCTGTGGAGATCACAAAAAAGCTGAACAACTGTGGAGTAAAAAATATCTCCACACTGCTCACAGTGAAAAGTGAAACATTTACAGCATGTCGTTGACGGTCGCACAGGACTTATCATGTAGGCTATGGTTCTTAGCAGTTCCCTGTGTCATCACACAGAGAAAAACAGAAGAAGAAAAAGAAAGTAAGTAAATGCATTGCATTTCATGAAGCAACTGTACCATAATGTGAACCAGTTTCAGTAGCTCAAAGCCTTGACTGCCCTGCGAGGACACAAGCACAGACACCAAGCTTGGAGCATGTTTGGAATGATACACCTTTTCTTATAGAGATTTTAGAGAACCTGGTTCAGTAATTATAGTGATACACCTTTTTTCATACAAGAGCCTGTAGCACACTAATGACCGCCTCCAAACATCAATAACATTAGAAGCATCTTGCTGCTGTGCACCAGCTGTTAACCGTGTCATGCCCAGCCCCCATGAGGCCAAGACAATGTAAACTTTGAATCTTAACATATAATTAATTTGATTAAAGCTAAACTGCATTGCTTGTTTGTGAATTTCTAGTTTATAAACTGTACTTTCTTCAACAGATTGTGTTACTACTATAAGCCTTTGGAGCTAATCAAAAATAATTAGCTGCTGGTTTCCTAATGATGTGGAGAGTTTGGATGTGGTTGACAGCGTCTCTGCATTCTCATTAAATGCTAGTCGGCCATTGTAAAACAATATGGCTTATGGTGAATATACTTTTACCTTAGAGTTTCTATTTAAGCTTGCTCCCACTGAGTCACCTCATATACAACGCAGGTAAGGGTGGTTTTTCAGTGGATTTGTCATAATCACACATGACACACACACACACACACACATACACCATTCTGTTGTGTATACAGAGGTCCACAAGGGAGCTGGACATGCAGGCTGCTGGCTACATTGTCTGTATAAGATATACATTTTTCTAAAGCCTCTTCCTGCCTCTAATTGGTGGGATACGGGTACAGCTGTTTCTGAAGAAGCGAGCCTGAGCGAGGTCTGTCAGCCTGGAGCAATGGAGTGAAAACAAAAGAAATCAGGGAGGTGTTACTGTAGATAGCAGCACACTGAGGATCAGTGTTTGTAGAGTATGCTCTGGTTTTGCCCTCCATTTTCATTGTTATTTTATTCTTGCTCTGTCTTTCTTACTATCAGATTAAGTTTTTACCTTGCTATAGGAATGCCTTCGATTGACATTCCTTTCTTCTGCATTTTTTAAAAAGCTTTTCGGAGGAGAGTTTGATTTGATTGATGGTTGATGTATGGTTTGCCCATCAGCTAATATGCATGCTACCTGTAAATCCTATTTTAGTTTAGTGAATACTACTGTTTATATCAATGACTGGAAAGGACTCTGTTTTCCTCTACTATGAAACTATTAGTTAAGCCTAGATGATATCAAAATAAAAAATAAAGTTCACTGGTGTGTGTAACTGTGTGTTAATCAAGATTCCACACCATTCCATGCGCGGAATCATCCCGGTCCCCTGGAAATGAATTTTAAATACTAATTATTTGTTTTGCCAAATAGGAACACATGAAGGAAACTGCTGTATAAAATGGACAGGAATCTACCGCCTAAAGAAAAATCAGAAAACAACTTTGTCTTGTATTTTCAGTTCTGACAGTGTCTATTCAGTCTTCGGTTTCACTGTAAGACACGTACTATTATTCACTGGTCCCATGCAGTTTATTTGATCAGGGGTGCTCATTTCCAGAATTCCAACATGGATCTCATTGTAGCTGCAGAAAGCACAAGTACAGCATCAGCGCCATCCTAATCCCAGAAATCCTATCATTTGTATGCCATGTGGAGCTGCACCTGTTTGGGGAGCTGGGCTCCTTGCTGACGCTGACAGTTTTTCAGCACAGCCTGGTCTAGGGGTCAAAGGGCAACCCATCTCTCCCCTGGCTTGACTTGTGCAGATTAAGTCGGCTTCCTGCCGCTCTCCGGCTGAAGCTCGTTATCATTGGAGGTTGCTGGAGCTCCGTCCTCACAGAGCCACAGCAAGACAGCATGGCAAGCCTTCCATGTTAATTACTGTATGTGCAGACCTGAGCAGTTTTGAATACTTAAAGTCACAGTCCATGAGTTAAAGGACTTTTCAGTTATTTGTCTGATGTTATTCAGTCCCTACTGTAAGTAACACATTAGAGACTACACATAGCACATGTTTTCCATGACTGCTCAGTATTGCTCTTCCATTCCACTGGCTCCCTGTTTCTTTTAGAATTGATTTTCATGCCCTCTTCACAGCTTTTGAGGTACAAAATGGTTTGGTTCCTCTGTGCATCACACATTGTCTATCATTTTATGTCTACTCACATACCCCAAGGTCCTCTGCAGCATGCCTTCTAAATGTCCCTAAAATTACCACAAAGAAATGGGAAATGCTGCTTTTATTGCAGTTGCCTCCAGGTAATGGAACTTCCATGTATCAGAGAGGCAGCCTCACTGTGCATTTTTTAAGGCGTTTCAAACATTCTGAATCAGTTTTTATTTTTTTTTTAAATCTACTTTAACTTAACATTCATTCTAAACTCCTTTTTTGTGTATTGTTTTATTAATTTTTGTATTTATTGTTATGCCTACTTTTATTTTGTAAGCCACCATTGAGTTGTCCCATTATATATATATTTTTTGATTTCTTTATTTAAGGAACAACGCACATTAATCAACATGAGTACAGAGTCCAACATGTAAATGTGCCAGATTTAGCCATACAGGCTAATTTTCATCTGCAGTCCCTAGCAGGTTGATAGCTTAAAACAATAGATAATAATAGATGTATTAATAAATACTTTCATTTAATTGTATTACCATCACTACTGTGTGTATCTTGTGCTCCAACTATCAGTCAATGTCCAGTGTTGTGAAAAATATTTTTCTGGAATTATCTGCTGATTACCTTTTGTTCATGTAGTTTTCTTCCCAACAAGGTAGAAGTCCTCTAATCTATATGATACAATTGTTTTGTGCATTATTGCTTCAAAAAGAAAAATTTAGAATCTGCATCAAGACAATTTAAATGATGCTAAAACCATGTAAATGTTCTCCACATAGAGGCTCAAGTGTTAAGTAAAACATGATGCAGGGTGTCTGAGAAGCCATTCTTTTTCACATGTGCAGGCCCACAGCAGGTGTACTGTATATCTGCACCAATGAGAGGAAGGTGCAGGCAGTAGTTTTATGCTGCTGTAGCTTCTTTAATTTCCTTTTGAGAAACAAGTATATGTTTGGAACTTTTGTGACTGGGTCAGGCTGTGGGTAGAGCTTTGCTGACACATAGCTACTCATAATGTCACACCTGATCATAATTGTTCTGGCAACCTAAAAGGGTGGCTGTCTATTTGTACAGTTACCAGATTCTTTTATTAGATTAAATATTCCAGTCTGGAATTTTGATGTTGATTTCAAAAACACAATGTATGTAGATTAGACCGAGGGTCACCAAAACTATCAATAATCTTAGTAATTGTCATCACTGTACTGCTCCCTTAATGTGGATGAGATAATTACAAAATGTCTGCGAAAGGCGTGTAGAATCAGTTACATTTGAACAAGATAGACCATTTTTTAAGCAGGTCTCCCTTAGTTGCTGTAGCTACGCCTTTCCATCTTTCACACAGCACATAATCAGTTAGAAATGACAAGGGGGTCAGATTTAGCACTCTTCTTGCTAATTCTTGAAACAATGGATCCTTGATTTCAGACATATTTAGACAAAACCAGGCTTGTAATTTATGTTTGTAAAATGTCAATGCGGCTGACTCCTTTTAAAAAAAATAAAAAATAAATAAATAAATAAAAAAAATAAAAAATGAACTATGCATGGGGTCTTAAATGTGCATTTGATTGCTACATGATATCATGTTAGAAGACTAAGGCCAACAGGTTAAAGAAAGTCTGTATATACCATGTGGAAGACTTTGAATAAAGAAACAGCATTGTTCTTGTATTGCAGTGTAGAGCTAGTAAGCCCTAGTATTACAGTATACGTATGATAAAAAATGTAGAGATGGTTATCCATTCTAACATAACTCTGCACACTTACCTTTGAATACCTAGGCAAGCAAAACAGACATTACATTCATGCTTTATCATTGTTAGTTTTGGTCGTAACAGTCTCTTTCAGTTTAAACCTGTTAAGAGAAAAGGCTTTGCAGATGTGGACTAACCAATGTTTTGGCAAACTAAACGTAAACCGCTACTTAGGCTACTGTCAATGATCATGGACCTAAACTCTATAATTACACTTTAGACCGGCTCCCACACAACGTGTCAGTTGTGAATGTGACTTCAGTTTAATCAAAACTGTAATAGAATAAAAAAAATGTACTTAGATAAAGATATGCTAACTCTTGGCCTCACAAGTAACATTACGTTATTTCTGTAGGTGATGTTATAGCCAATTTGACGTTGGAGCAGATAAACACAGTTTAATTAATTCCACAAACTTTTATCTTGTGTTTTTGGTTTTGGAAATGCTAAATAACACCTCACCCCTAAACGCTTTAAATGTTCCATGTTTGTCTTACTACAGCCTCATGCACACTGCTTCAACATGTGGACAAATCAAAGGTTGGAAAGACCTGCTGTGCCTTGTTACGTTTGCTAAGCTACGATTGGACAATTGCTGCTTGGCAGAGGGGTTCAATGAGCAGCCAATTGCAACCTAAAATAACATATTAGGCTTCATATGCAAAGTGTCAATCTGTTTCATGAAATTGAGGTAAATGCACCGTCACACCAAACAAGCCGGAGAAATTCACAAATGTGTACTGTAAAGAGAAGTATTTGGTTGTGATTTACTTCTTCTATAAGTACTAGATCCTAGAAGATCTGGACAAGGAATGAAAATCTACTCTCTAGACAACATCCCTTACAGCAGTTAATCATTTAATCACTCCCACTTTCTACAGAATGCTCTTCTTCACTGACTATGGGAATGTGGCCAAGGTGGAGCGCTGCAACATGGATGGCACCAACCGGACGTGGCTTGTGGATTATAAAATTGAGCAGCCCACTGCTGTGGCATTGGACGTTGTCAAGAAGCTGGTGTACTGGGCAGATGCCTACCTGGATTACATCGATGTGGTGGATTACCACGGCAGGAACAGGCACACCATTATCCATGGGAGCCAAGTGAGTGTCACATTTCACTGTAAGCGCTGCATTTTGTCTTGCGTGGGCTCCACATCATAAGGAGCCATTGTGGACAAACATCAGTGGGAATCTGACCAGACAATTAGCTTCTCTTATTACTACTGTCTTCCTCTTCATTTGAGAAGCTCCAAATTGTTACATGAGAGGGTTTTCTACTTTTCAGATTAGGGCACCGTGCTTTATCACTGCAAGACAGGTGGTATATTAATTGCTTGTTATAATTCACTCTTCATTTTCATAGAAAAGGTCTTTTGAATGGGGTATAGATGGTTCATTAAATTGAGATATTGAGGAACATGTGGGTCTGTCTTCCAAATGAGTGTATAAATAGTCTCTTTCCTGTGGTACACCCTTGAAACCTTTCATCACAGATTATGACTATTCATTAAAAGACCTTTTCCAGCAACTTGGACTAGATACTCACCCTTTATGAGGAAGGGAAAATGTACATGTCAAACACCTTAATTTGTATGCAGGTGTTCTTTGCATAATATTGCCTCCTTCACAGGGGTGACGCGGTAGACAGAGGACCCTTATGTCATTGCATCTACATTACAAATGCCATGCAGCTCCTCTCTGCATCTTTCCTTAGACTATGTATTTTTGATACCATTGTCATAGCCAATGGTATCAGTGCTCAGAAGTAATAACTTTGCTCACAGTTTTACTCACTAAATTACTTTACTACGTTATATGTCATTTTCCAAATATAGTTAATTTCAAGTACTTTATATTTTTTCATATTTTACCAAAATTTCCACATTTGGACCCTGTACTTGAAATTGGTATATTTTAATCAGCAAAAAAAAAAATAATAATATATATATATATATATATATATATATATATATATATATATATATATATATAGACTTGAGGGCTACACATGGCTGCTGCATCATTTTAAATTCCAGCAAGAACCAAATATCATGCATTACATATTCTGTAGGTAAAGGCGCAAGTATAGTATACACACATTTTTGCTTTGAACGTTCCCATGTAAAAATAGAGTACCAAGGCCATATTCCATAGAGACAGACGGTTGAGTGGTTTCTTTGTTATTTATTTATTTACTCTGGCGCATGTTTCTTGGTGCCCCTGATGTTAAGGTGTGACCCAGTGAGCTCAGGTGTACTTCCTGTGAACACAGCTCATCCAGCCATGTCACTTTGTGTGGGTGTCAGCCTGCTAAATGTAGCATGGAGGATGTGGTGTCAGAGTCCAGCTTTTGACCCTGTGTGGTCTGCCCAATGTACAGACAGCCCTACCACCTCTCCCACCCGCCCTCGTGCTTTCTGCATGATTATGAACGTTAATTTATTTGTGTTATTGTTTTCTCCATGTTCCCTTTGTGGTTTTACATACTTTTGCATCAGGGATGATGTAAAAACAACCAAAAAACACCATGGATGTTCTTGTTTTTCAGGTGTCGTACATTTATGCATTAGCTCTGTTTGAGGACTACCTTTATGCTACCCACTCTGATCCCTCCAAAGGGAGTTCCATTGTGGAGCTGCTACAGATCCACAGGTTCAACCTCACAGCAGAGAGCAGGACCCTAGCCAGCCTTGGGAATACGAGAGGACTCCGTGTTTACCACAAGCTCACTCAGCCAAAAGGTACAGGACATTGTTTTTAATTTTTTATATAGATAGGTTAACATGTGCAAGTGTGTGGCAAAATCGTCCCCATCTTGTGACTCACATGCTGCAGTCTGTGTAAATGCAGACGGAGGATGCTTCATTGGCTTATAATGATTTCTCTGTCTTTTCTGATTATGTCCACAGTCAGGAGTCACGCATGTGAAATAGTTTCATATGGAAAGCCTGGTGGATGTTCCCATATCTGCCTTCTGAGTGCCAGCTACAAGTCCAGAACGTGCCGCTGTCGTACTGGCTACAGTCTGGGCTCTGATGGACAGTCCTGTAAAAGTCAGTACATATTATAATTGCCCTGGGTTTAAATAGGTGCGTCATTGTGTATTTTAGTACATATCCTTGTTCATATGATGTCATTGGCAGTGCTTCTTGTTCTTAATGAACAAGCATCCTGACTTGTGCTTGAAAAGACCGTTTTGCATCAGCGCTTGCTTTAAGATTGACGTGCCTGTGAGGGTCATGTGTCATATTAGAGCCAAGGTTGTGCCACACATGCCTCAGCCGTACGTACTGACAGTGATAAAGAGGAGCACTGGTGGACACGGACCCATTTGAAAGTGACGTTCCGCTAGCGATCTGTCGCGAGCCTGATTGATTATTGCCATAATGAGGATTTAAGTTTGTCTGCATTTGTTGGCTGGTCTGATCAATTGCTGGACGTTGTGTAGTTGACAATAAAAGCAGAAGATCAAATTGATGACACAATCTGAGTGCCCACCGCTGTTCGATCGGAGTAACGAAGCATTGAGAGGCTTGCCGTGACACATTTGATTTATTCCCTCCCTCATAGATGTTCTGATGACACCAGCTATCTCTCTCTTGCTCGCGCTTTCCGTCTCCCTAAGCGTAATGAGATTCGGTGCTAAATGGTAGTGCTTCTTCATACAGCACTCACCGTGGGGTTTGATATCTGGGTCTCTTGCAATGCTTAATTGTCTCCTGGGTAGTTGGTCTCTCCCTCATAAAATGATAAATTGAAGTGAGGCATGTGTGGTCCTCACCCCCAGCCTCCCAGTCTCTCGGGTAGGGGCTAAGAGCGGAGGAGAGGTCTGATTCTCTCACTGGAAGACCTCCTTCATTCCTCCTTGTGCCTCTTTGGAGGATCCCAAAGGGTTCGAGAACATACAGTCCCCTGAGCGGCTGGCGGGCTGCCGAGGAGCTGCCTCAGCTTTCTAGGCCTCTCTGTTTGCTTTTCTATACAGACGCCGTGTATTTTAGATCAGAAGCAGTGTTCACAGCCAAGGTAAGTATTGCCATTGTCTGTTTGCTCAAGCATTTTCCTTCTCCTACTGTCAAGGCAGCTTTGTAGCAGGAGCGTGATTGAACGGGGAGAGTAAAGTCATTGGCACTGATTACTGGCTCCATTAAGGTGAATGGATGGCCCTGGCTCTGGCTCACATATAAGAACAATGTGGCCAGTAAGAGGGTTTAATGCTGGGATCAGCATTGATAAATTAGACCAATTAATTGACAATAACAGTAAAAAAAGCTCCACCCTTTCTTGCCTTGTAGAACCCAAAAACGATCTCTTCCTGTTCTACGGCAAGGGGCGTCCCGGGGTCATCCGAGGCCTAGATATGAATATCAAGTCCAGCGATGAGCACATCATGCCAATCGAGGACCTGGTCAACCCTCGAGCCATCGACTACTACGCAGAATCGGGGCATATCTACTTCGCTGACACCACCAGTTTCCTTATTGGCCGACAAAAAATAGATGGAAACAGCAGAGAGACGATACTCAAAGATGGTGGGTCTAAACTGTTTTTTTTTAATACTAACTGCAGCATTTCCCTAGAATAAATTAAACTGATCGTATGCAATATTTTATGTTAGTAATTCTTTTCTGACACAACATTTTGGCAGTAATGAAGCACCGCACATTTCAGGGTTAAAGAAAAATAATCACTGTCACTGGACGACAATACAATTTCTTACCAAATAATTGTTCAATTGAGTACATATACAAAAAAGCGAAGGAAAGTACTGCATATTTAGAAACTGTTTTTTATTTAAATTATTTTCTTGATAATTGCATTCATAATAATTTCCTTTAGTGGCACCCTGGGCACAATGATATCAGAATGTTTTCATTCTAGTAGACTTATTTTACACAACATTAAATACAGATATTGCTGTTTTGTAGATCAACCAAAGACACAGTATTTGCTTAAATGTTTTCTTTGTACAAACCTTAGAAAGCATATTTGGTGATTCTGTTGTAGAACTCGACAATGTTGAAGGAATCTCGGTGGACTGGATTGGGAAAAACTTGTATTGGACCAACGATGGCTACAGGAAGACGATCAGCGTTGCTAGATTGGAGAGAGCCTCCCAGACCAGGAAGACTCTGTTGGAAGGGAATATGTCACACCCCCGGGCCATCGTGGTTGATCCTCTTAACAGGTCTGAAAATTGTTTTTTTGTGGAAAAAAAATCCTATAGCCAGTAGCTAATATCCATTTCAATCAAATAAAGGTGTATAACAGGTGAGGTAAAAAATGTACGGGTAGGTGTAGAGTTAGAGGAATGGGAAAAAAAATTAATTACGGTCGGCCCGTAGTTAAAAATGGTTAAAAAAAAAAAAAGGAAAGAAAACAATATGCTCTGTCTTGCAGGCCTTTTTTTTTTTTAATCATAATTGTTACCAGTGTATGTTATGCTCTGCTAGTCAGTGAGAATATAATTGTCTTGACACTCAAAGTAAAAAGATTGCCAGCTATGCTTTATATGATCTCACTTTAGCTCACCAGTGTATTGCAGCAGAATGCATCTACATCCTGGATCCAGATAAATCCTGGATTTAGTTATGTCCTGGTTAAGGTACACATGCTGCATTCATTTATTTCACCTGACCATTGTGTCCCAACAGGGCCCTTGTGTGTGTTTTGCCTACATGTTTACTGCTTATATATCAGCAGCTAGTTCTAAGCTGATTTGATTTTGCGGTTTGGTCGGGTCTGAAAGTGATTTAACTGTTATTTGGGATAATTTCTTGGTTCTGGTACTGAACTTTGTTGGTGTGGTGCATGTAGTGTAGGTAAGGTTTGCAAAACTGGACCAGTGCAGAACTACATATACAGTAGTATATGTCTTTTTTTGCAAAACTGGACAAGGGCAGGACAGGATGTCTTTTTTTTTTGTGATTTATTTTCATAAATCGTACAGTACACCACGGCAGCTGGATTCTCACGATATTACTAGAGCATTGCAGGATCACATATTACATGGAAATCCATCTCGTCAGGCTTCAAGTAATGCGTTTGTGTCTGAACTACCAGCCTACCGAAGCAATCAGCGTCAGGTGAGGAGCTACCGGCAGCTTCAGGCTTGCTTTAGGGTGTGTGTTGTCTGGATCAACGGAAGTACATTTCCAGGATAAAGCCTGACATCCGGCGTGTGAGCGAGCCAATTGTCGGATGTCAGGCTTTGCCCCTCACCTTCCCCTCTCTGTGAATTTCTGCTCTCAAAATTCCTTTTCTATGGGAAACAACATTAAACTTGGAACTAGCAAGCTAAACTAAAGAATGGCAGGTTTTTGAAGAAAATGTGGATTGTGCAATAAGGCAAGCCTGCTTAGCTCTTTTGTGGAATGATTGTAAAGATTTACAAAGAATATGTTCACGCCATTTGGGGTGCGGGATTGCTATGGATGAAAGTACACACGACAATTCACTGGTAAGAGCAAATGACGTTTAAGCATGTATCCAGCTGATATAAATTTCTCACGTTACTGTATTGTGTGAACCGTTAACATCTTTTAATATTTGATTTGCAAATGTTCCTTCCCAAGACTATTTAGCGCTGCCAAAGACGATTTTGATTGGTTTGAAGAAATGCAAACCATCATTTTTTTTTTTAATGCCTGCCTTTTCCAAACAGTTTCCATTGTCGTGTTCTCAGATGGTTCTGTGTTGACAAACCATCTGGCACAGGTTAGTAAGGAGGCATACAGTAAGTCTGATAGAATTGACAACTCAAAAAAAATGTAGTATTCAATTAGTTCATTTTTACTGCCAGATTTCAAGCACAACCGATGTTGTCTATAAACCATGAATCAGGAAAAAAGTTATTTGAAGAGAGAATATGTCTGTGGTGTGACATGGAATGATTCATGGTAATTTCATTTCTGACAGGGGACGTGGCATACTAAAATGTTTTTTGAGCTCCCTCTTGCCTTGTTGTTGTGAATACATAAACTCCAGTATGGTTATAGTAAGCAAAGACCGCTGTGCCTTTGTGTGGATATAAATACCTCTTGCTTCAAGTGTTAATCCTGAAGATCATCTGTTTTAGCAGACATCTGCTTGGACTGATGATCACATCATGCACGTTTCAAAAGAAAACATTTTAAAGTAAACCAGCATGGTTCCACTGAGAGAACATCTGCTATTTTAATAAGTACAGAGTTGTGGGGTTTTTTTGGTAAAAGAAAATGGGAGCTCATGTTGTTGCCCAAACTACCTGCCATTGCTGTGGCTAACGAGCTACCAGCTCAACCCAATTTAAAGCTGTTTCTTCGTAGTCCTCGTACATCACCTCCTCCCCATTCCTGTACAAATTTGTATATGGAGGACCCCGCCAGCAGAGATGGTATTTAACATATAGAGGAGCTGCTCCAAAGCTCAAATTCATTGAGGGTCTTAAGGATCTTACGGATTAACACTTTAAGGTTTAAATCGTATTAACACACACCAAATCCATAGCAGTCAGAGATTAGTTTTCAAGCCTCAAGAGGGTTGTTCCAAACATCTTGCCATACACAGCTGTTTCACTGATGTAGGTAAATACACCAAGCCAAAACCTGAAACTTATTCATACTTTCTTTTTGTGTCCCTTCCTCTTGTCTCTAACATTTATCAATACCTTACTATACAAGTCCTAAATAACAATAAGAAATTGCCTGTTTTTTCTTTTTGTTAATGTCTGGTTTTCTATCCTAACAATAACACAGATTCAAACATTCAAATACAAGTCGCATACATGTCAGTGGTGCAGACTGCATACCGAAAACACATTGATTTTAAAACGTCAAATCTATACCTATAAAAGAATATGAATTTAAACAAATGGGAACAACTGTGGTGAGAACGCAGCCCTAACTTTGTGAGACTAATGAGGAACTAGTATGCTGGCCTTGTCTCAGAATTTTAGCCCTGACAGATATACTGTAGCAGCAGTGTTGAGGGTGGGGAATATCATGTTACTTTTTTGTATAAGGATAAATAACTTTTACTCCAACCCTCCCGCTGACAGCACAACTGATTAGAAAAGCTAGTTTGGGGCTTGTGAGGGAGCATTCAGCATAAACCCGACAGTCCTTTGATCTCTATCTGCTCTGCTGGAAGGATTTCTTCAGGTAAAATGGATGTACCTCTCCAACTGATTTTTCAACTGAATTCGCGCTACCTTATTTTCTGCTCAGTTTGCCGCCTCTAGTCTGTGTTGACATGATAAGGACTACTAGTGTCAACTTAACAGTGTCATACGTCTCTATCTGTGCTGCATTAGACATCTCATATAATCTCATACATGTATTCACATAAAAAAAAAAATCCATACACAAATAACCTTTACTTTGAGTGGTGCTTTGCTCAGCTTCGGTCGGTTCTGATTACCTTTATGAGTGTGTGTATATGTGTGTTGCCACTTATTGGCATGGACAGCAGTTTAACAAATAGATTGCAATTTATTTTTCTTGTTTGTCTTTTTTTCACTATTCTCATTTTCCAATTTTAGCTGTATTTATAAAACATATTTAATATTTAGTACATGTATGCACCCTCAGAAGATAGAACAGCTTGCATTAAACTAATGATTTATATATCTATATTCAGATTACTGTCACTGGAGAGTAGGCAAACCAGATGATTTTCACATTTTAAAAGCTACAACCAAAACCAAGTTTTTGCCATTTTTGGTTTAAAATTAAACAGTTAAACAGTTGATCAATGTGTCGATCAACATCTTGATTAATTGGCTAATCATTGCAGATCTACATGAAAATATGAAACAAATAATATTAATTTGTCATATTGGTTATTATTCAATATAATGCAAGAGCTGTTTTCATTTTTCTTATCATGACAATGCAAGCGCATGGTGTCCATCGGCCCCTCTGACTTGGTGTCAATGCATGTCCATGTGCATGTAGGTGTGTGTGTCTGCATGTGAGAGTGGATAATTGCTGAATAATCCATGAGGTCGTAAAGATGACTTCAAGACAGAGGGAGTCTTGATTCACCTTCATAACCCATTCTGTTTCATCTTCCCTTAGCCAGCCCTCTATCATTGATGAGAAACAGGGGGCAACGTGGCTCAGTCAGCAACACTCAAACGGAGCAAATCCCCTGGGCATGGTTACTAGAGAAAATATCACGTCAAATCACTGACCAAATCACGTTTCAAATACCACAGGCCCACTGAGAGTTGCACTCTCGGTAAACGCAAGAGACACTACAAACTTTATTGTTTTTTTTGTAGGGAAAATTATACTTTTAACTTTGCCTCGATGTGCAGTCAAGCAGCACTTTAACTTGCTAAGCCTGAATAATTTCTTTAGCTATGATGCACTCTTTTTTGACTGCCAGGGATGTTTGATTATTTGGAAAATCTAGATTCCAGTTTATTTCCAATTGAGTCAGGAACCCTCTTGTCATGTTAGTTTTCTGAACTAACGATTGTATGCTTGTATTTCGGCAGTGCAGGTTGTATTCCCTGTAATGTTCCCTGTATGAATCAAAGCAGCATGTGCAAGATTCACTGGGGAGTCATGCCTTCCCGTGGGTGTACAGAACAGAACCCACAAGACACATTTCACTGTGATATGAAATACATCATTTTGAGAGAAGTCTGCAGAAACATGCTGTCACATTTGTATTGATTGATTGATAAGAAATCAAAGAAGGAAGCTGATGAAGGGAGCAACAAGCACAGCCATCCAACATCAGTGTGTCAAGAAGTAAGGGCAGGGATGAATGAGGAGACAGCTGAAATGAACTGCCTTAGATTGAATGTGGAATGTGATCAGTGCTAGTTTGGATCTGGTGATGACTTATAGATCTTGCCTGAACTAAGGCAAGGCTTTATTACTTCAGTTTATTGGTGCAATAATTGTGTTTCTGTATGTATGATAGCTGGATGTACTGGACAGACTGGGAAGAGGATGAGGTCAATGACAGCATAGGGCGGATAGAGAAAGCCTGGATGGACGGATCCAACCGCCGCATTTTCGTCACCTCAAACATGCTGTGGCCCAATGGTCTGGCACTGGACCACAGCAGCAGTACCATGTACTGGTGTGATGCCTACTACGATCACATCGAGAAGATTAATCTCAATGGGACTGGAAGAATGGTGAGTTTCAGTAGAGATCATGCAATGTAGTTAAATGATATAGAACCTCATTTGCAGGAATCGTTTTAGCTGTGATTCTGGTAGACTTGAGGGTTAGGCTGCTTGTGAGATTTTAATAGAGAACTAGAGGGTGAAATTCAAGATCTCGACTGATAAAACAACACCAAATAAACATGTTGATTTAAATGTGTTAATTTGACTTTCTCAACACAACTATAAGTAGTTTAACACCCAAAAATTGTCAATAAACACAGAAACCTGCCAAATTATTCACCAACAACGTGGCTTTTTAATTTTTGTATTTCACAAATGCTTTGTTAATCAAGTTTGTTTTGATTTTTTTGTCTGACTGAGGCCCTTCTACATCTTTTAATTCAGTTGTTCATTTCATGGGCTACATGTCCAACTTATTGTCATATTGAAAGAAACTGGCTCCAAAAACCCTACAACCCAGAAAAGAACCACAGAATCCTGCTAAACATTCATTTCACACTGTTGCCATGTTACTGTAATATTAAACAGTGGTTGACAGTTTCAGATCAATATTATATGATAATGACAGGGCCCAAAACAGATTTCTATATTTTAGCAATGATACAATGTTAATCTGCGAAGCAGTGAAATGATTGAAAACGGCATCTCTTCCCACCACAACTGCCAACAAGACAGCCCTTCATTCTCAACGGCTCCCTTCGGCTATAGTTGTACTCGCATATTAAGCTAATGAATTATTTGCAAATGCTATTTAATCAATGCCAAGATTCTGGCAAACATTATTATAAGCAGACAGCGCCGTGTGAATAAATTTGTGCAAAGAAATTGAATCACATTCATCATATACTGTGATCAAATAATATCTAAGCCCATATTCAAACAGATATAACACTGTTTAAGATGATTGATATTTTTGTTGCTGATGGCATCTTTCCGTAGCCCTCCTGATCTTTTGATTACACTGCATGTTTGCTTCATTTTCCAGGTGGTGTACAATGGAAAAGAGCTGAACCATCCGTTCGGAATATCTCATTATCGTAATTTCATATTTTGGACGGAGTACATGAATGCCTCGGTCTTCCAGCTGGACTTGACCACCGGCGATGTCACTCTGCTGCGGAGCGAGAGACCACCACTATTTGGCCTGCGCGTCTACGACGCTCAGAGTCAGCAAGGTTGGCTGCTTTTCATTCATTTACTCCTCATCCAGTGCCACTGAACCATAGCTTCCAGACTAGAGAAACATTTTGCACTGAAAATAGAAGCACTCTGTGCTGTGTGTCCAGGCATTTGTATCCCCTGTACACATTTCTTTAATAGAGAGCACTTAATGTGATATATATGTTGCACTTGAGATTTTGCATGTATGCCTTTTGGTGTCAAATGTCATGGTGTAAACCAGTGCATTGATCTATAGTGACAGAGACTTTAAAATCATTTGGGGCTCTTCTGTGTGAAGTTCAATAAGGTGACCAAGGCTTGAAGGGGTTTGCTCAATTCTGTAACAAATGATGATGGATTCATGCTGTTAGAAAGCTGAAAAGAACAGATGAGGAGAGGATACGGATATGGCTGACGGTGGAGAACTGCATCGGCCCTCACAGCAGGCGTGTCTTTTGCTAACCCATAATAGGCATGTAAAAACAGTGCTCAGACCCCCACTCCACAATCAGAAAAGGGAGAGGATTTAATGTGGAGATAGATAATTTTATGCGGCCCAGTGTTGTGGTTTCAGACTCATTCTCAAGCCATGGGGGTGTGAGTAGGACAGTGCAATGCCAAGTATGTGATGTAGATGAATGGTTGGCTTCTGCATGTACAGCCTAGTTCACACCATACAGATATTTCTTTGCTGGACATTTTTCCATTGTTCATGTCACCGAAAAGATTAATTGGCTGTCCAGTCCTCTGAGTATTAGTGATTGGCTCTTACAGAACCAAAAGCTTTATCTCATTGGCTCAGGCACTGCCTTTGGGCTCAGTGTTAAATGAAAGTGACAAAGGTGTCTTATGCTTTAACTTTATATGTGACAGTATTTTTTTTCCCCTCTTTGTCCAAAAAGACAAATTATTCCTCCAAGAAAGATAAAAACGTCAAATGTCTCTCACCCACAGTGTTCCCAATAATTCACTTGTCATAGATCACGTGACATACACCTCGCATGTCTCTCCAAGACGGTCAATGAGTTTAGTATCATGAGATGATTTATTTTTGCAGGGTTTAAAGTGACCCCTGAACCTCTGCTGTACACTGTTCAGTTAGGAAAGTAGACAAAACAACAACAGAAACCCTGTGGCCCTTAAGACAGGCTTTAGAAAATGTAGCTTTAAATGAGGAAGACACCTTATTTGGGATCTATTTCTCCAGGTGACAACGCCTGCAGTGTGAATTATGGGGGCTGCGGTACCCTCTGCCTCGCCATCCCAGGAGGCAGAGTGTGTGCCTGCGCTGACAACCAGCTTCTGGAGAAGAACAATGTCACATGTGCAGGTAGGAGGACATAATGAATCAGACAGAGCGAGAGGCCTAAGATCATCCTGTCCCAGTATAGTGTAATCCTGGCTTCATCCTATGGGAAAAAGATCAAATAATAACCTTATCTTTTCACATGCAAATCTGCTAATAAACAAATAAATACAGCTGGGAAATTATCCCAGTGGGTGTCCAGGAATGAAAGCCAACTCCCTGTAGTTACACATGGGGTCATGAGACATTATTAACATGTTTTATATGCTATTATAGCTATGCAAATAATTAACCCTAAACACATACTTCATAGGAAGTCTCTGGTTAATTTTATCTCACCACTTTTTCTTTCCAAAAGCCTCCAGCAGTGGCTTTGAGCCACAGCGATGTAAAAGTGACGAGTTCCAGTGCCATAACCAGCGCTGCATACGGGCCATGTGGAAGTGCGATGGAGATGATGACTGTCTGGATGGAAGTGATGAGGAGAGCCACAGCTGCTGTGAGGATGCTAAAATGTGTCTGCGCTGCAGGCCAACACACAGAATGCAAACGCACAAACACGTGAATGTACAGATACCGTACATGTCGATAGACTTACATGCACAAAGCCATGCACCAAGCAAGACAAGCACATGTTTTTTGGGGGGAAATTTTAGGCCTTTATTCAAGGATGGACTGGGGCTAAAAAACAGCACTGGACTTTCTCCCAAATAGGCCCATCATCCGGCCATTTGCCCCTAGCCGTGAGCGACAGACACTATGCAGGATGTCCTGATACTATGCAACAATGCTGTAGCCTATCAGACAATTGTATTCACAGCAAGTAACATCTCAAAACCAATGATGATAATTGGGGTTGTGTTTATTAATAAAGCCTCAGTCTTCAAATAAAAACAAAAAATTTACAATGCCATTACATCTGCATTGAAAATAAAATACAAAAAAGGAAATGTCACTGGCTACAGAAACCCCAAATTACACAAACTTGTAATTATAAAACATCTAATCTAAAAACATTTGCTGAGGGTGGTAAGCCAAAAATTGTTCCAGGCTGTGACTATCTGACTTGGGCCGTTAAATATTGTGATGTAGACATCTCCCTGTCATCTTTTGTGCTGCAACTATCTTCAACCTGAATAAACAAGTGATTTTAAAGATTATTGATGATATAATATGCTTTGCTTTGTCTTAAAGAATTAGCATTGAATAGAGCCAGACCGATATCTCGGCTGGCCGATATTAGGCCTTTTCCAAACTATCGGTATCGCCATTTATAATGGCCGATAAATGAATATTTAAAAATTAAAATAAACTACTGTCGCATTACAGAGGAATTAAGTTGAGTGGTTATGACACAATCGTTAGCCTATTTTTACAAAAACGTCTGCTACAGAGCCATAACGTGAGATACAAGGTAATGGAGCCTTTTATACATTGTTGTGTTTCTTTAGAAATGAACAATGGACAAATAAAGTTATTTGCTGTCAAAGTGACATCAAAATGAATGGCAGTCAATGGAATGCTAACGGCGGATGAGAGCTAAGTAGCATTAAAATGGCGCCATAAGAGGTACGCGTTGTGGAGAGAGGCTTACCCCCTTGGAAATTAACTCTTTCTGTCTTAACCTTTGAACGCACAAATTGTCAGTCCGTCCCTGCCTTTATTAGATAGGACAGCTTAGACATGAAAGGGGAGAGAGATGGGGAATGACATGCAGCGAAGGGCCCGCAGGTCCCAATCAAAACTGCGGCCGCTGCGGTGAGGACTGAGCATCTGTATATGGGCGCCCGCTCGATCTGGTGAGCTACCGAGGCGCCCAAGCACAAGCTTTTTTGGGAGCAGATTTTCTCCTGCTGTCAACTTCTATGTTCTTAAATGTTACTGAAGTAAGGGTGAAAAGTGTTCCTCCTCCACACTGCTGTCTACCCTTTTGCTCTGGTTCTGCTCTTTAACAAATCAGTCGGATAAACACCATGTTAGACGCTTGGATGCTGGTTCATTTTCTTTTTCTTTTTCTGGAAGCAAAGCACCATAATCTCATCCTCTGCCAGAGTTATCAGACTTGAAAAATTCAATTACCTGCTCTCCTGGCATATCATGTACGTTTAACATAGCCTAACTTGGTTTGTTTACGGTGGTATGGAGTTTTACCTGAGAATTTATCTGGCCAAAATTTGACTTGAAACTAGATGAACGCGCATGTCAGCCGTTTAAAGGGACTGCCGTGTTTTGAATAAGTAATTGCAAATGCTTCATGGCAATTTGGTCAGTCTCTCGTAGTCATAAGACAGAGACATTAGCCTTCTCACAACCTCTTGGGATACAATCAAAATGTAGTTCAGATGGTGTAAATGTTGCCTATGACAAGATAGAACTTGATTGCTGAAGTCATTTGCCCAAAACACTGGTCTCTGAGTAGCACACTATTGCAGCATCTGGCATTTCCAAACACCAGGTTGTCTCAAAATCAAAGGTAATTTATCACAAACATACAGTAATGTCTCAATATCTACATGGAAATTTGCTCACATTAATTTAATATGATTTATAGGTGGTGCGTATTAATGACATTGACCATTAAAGTGAATGGTCAATATTTCCTGTAACTCAAGTAAAATGACTGAAAACTGAAAAGAAAATTAGGAGCTTGGTTGCTCGTTCCAGGGAAGTCATTATGTGAAAGTGGCTTAATATAAAACAAAAATCAAGGCACTAAAGCCACATAACAGATATACTTAAGACCACTGTAAACATGTTATGGAGACTCCATTACTCTCAATTAAAGGACAAACCACCAAGGAGAAACATTAGTGAGATTCTCCTCTAAAACGTGATTCTCTTTTATGTTGGTCTATTAGAGCAAGTTTAGTAGAACTGTGGACTGAATGAAATCCCACTAAGTAGCTGTGAATATGCTCTACACACAGGACTGAGAGAGATCAGGCCTGGAGAATTGATGAAGTTTTAATATAAAGAAAACACAGCATTTCAGCTTCCTTGGCTGTGGCTATAGAAATTGAAAATGTGATGTTTTACACTATAAGTTAAAGCTCTAGTGCATAACTTTTTGATATTAATGAGCGTCCGTTACATTGAAGCCATTGCCAGATAAGTTGCTACAAAGCTAATTAAGACTATCAGCTCCACACAGCTCTCTCTGTATTTCTCAGTATGGCTATGTTCAGAAGATTGTGTTGTCCGGCGACTTTTGCGTGCAGAAACTCAAGAAGATAAATACCTCTTCTGAAGTGTCCATGTTATTTTAATCCTCCGTGTCCTCCTTGGCTACTAGCAACTGCATGGAGAAGGGGTGAGGGGTGGTGCGCGATCACGGAAGGCTTGTATCATGTGGACGCACAAACAGTTTTGTTGTTATTACTTAAGTTGTTAAGGCTTTGTGAAATGTTTTTTTCATTCTATTTTTAGTTTATTAGCTTTTTCTATTACATGTCATGTCAGAGCTGCAAGGTCACTGACTGACTTATTTTGCTGGCTGAATTCTTTGCAGACAATCACACCTGTCCTGTTGATCAGTTCCAATGCAGCAACAATCGCTGCATTCCCAAAAGATGGCTTTGCGATGGAACGAATGACTGCGGTAACAATGAGGACGAGGCCAACACTACATGCTCAGGTATGTACTGTTCTACTGGTTGTCTTAGATTGAGTGTAGCTTCGGCTGCAGTTTGATCACAATTATATCTCATTTCAGCATTTTGGTACAATCTGTCATATTTCTTTTAATCTGTTACACTTCAATTGTTCTATTAAGGAACGCTGAAGTGTAATTTTCTGAAATGGTGATATCGGAACAACATTTTGATCTTCTCCGATCGACTGTTGCTCACTTGGTTGATGCACTTTTGTAATTCATATAGTAATACATTTCAATCAAGCTTATGTAAACTGTATGATTTAAACATCTAACAGCTCTCTCATCTAGGCATACAACATTTTTCTCTACCATCTTTTGATAATATTCAGATGTGCTTTATTCATCAAAGTCTTGAACAGAGGTGTCCGATGTTGTCAAGGCGGTTATTACCATTATGCCTTGCGGCTCTCGAGTAACTTCAGTGCAGTGCAATCAATCTCATTGTGTGAGAGCACTCTCCAGTATCAAAGAGTTGTCGCACCTACAAGAAGCAACTGTATGTCAGGAACACATTGCCTCCCATGTCTGCAATGGTGCCTCTCAGGAGCTTTTTATCTTTAGAGGATCAATCAATAAGCATTAGCCAGATGATGATCAATGTTCCGTCATCGTCATAGTAAAATGCATATCCCACATCAGCAAGACACCTCATGTCTGCTGTCCGTGCATGCTCACTATGGCTGTGCAGCGTGTAACTGACAGCCCGTCAAGAAGAAACATATTTCCCATGGTTTCCAGACCTTCCCTGCCCTACTGTGTGATTGAGTGATAAAATGTTTGCGGACATTGACATCCTGGTGATGCAGTGATCATTAGAGTTGTTGTGCACATCCTATATTGACTTATACACTTGTGATTGAATTCCGTGGCTTCTTTTTTCTCTCTCAGCCCAGCCCTGTCAGGCCGAGCAGTTCTCCTGCCAGAACGGACGATGTATACCTCAAGCCTGGAGCTGCGACCGGGAGGATGACTGTGGGGATACGACTGATGAAATATCATGCAGTGAGTCACACATGGCTCTTTACCACACACAGCAAGTGTCACTCTGACTGCTCTTGCTCTTTGTGTTGCTCTGTTTTGGTCAAGATGTAAAATAGGCCAGCTCTGGGAATGATTTGAATGCTAATGGGCGCTTTTAGGGCATTCATTAGTTGTTTACTCCTCATAGTTAAAAACTGTCCTAATTGGGATATATTTAAAGCTACAATGAGTAAGATGTTTTATAAGATTCCTCTGAGAGGTGAAAGGGTTGTCAATTCACATTGGAGGCTCAATAATTATACCATCAGGCAGTGAAGTTTAAAAACTCACTTTCCATTCGACACTTGGAACTCTCAAAATGTGACTATAATTTACGTAGTCGATTTTGCCAGAAACTTGTCAACATTCACTGTTTCACCTCTAATGGATAGACAGAAAATATGTGCTGAGCAGCACTCACATTGGGTAATTTGATGTAATTTGTGCAACATTATAATAATTTTGTTTTTTTTACACAATGTCCTTAAAAGCACACCATAGCAAAAACACAATCGCAGACTAAGCTGATGGTAAAGTTGGACCTGTTAACTTATTATTTTTATTCTCATTTTAAATAAATGTTGCAGTTGTCCACCGATAGTGAATTATGAAAGCCATAACACACAACGGTATGTCCTGATACAAATAGAGGCAAAGGATTTTGGTTTTAGCCAGCTAGAAGCATCGCTCTACAGGGATGGCATTGTCTGCCGGTCGGTCCAGTACTTTAGTCCATACAAGATATCTAAATAAATTTGTGGATGGATTGCCATTAAATTCGGTACCGTGTTAACATAAGATAAGAAAAACTTTAATGTTTGTCACGAGTGACAGAAATTTGTATTTGACAGGGCAGGCTCAAATGACATTAAAATACATATAAGAACATAAAGATACACATAGAAACCGTGTAATAACATTGACTGTACAAACATGCAAAAACAGTGCAGGAAGAAGCCTGAATAGAGCTGTTTGATTTTGTCTATGTATGGCTGTTCAGTGGTCATGGCAGTGGGGGATGAAGGATTTTTTTATATATGTTTTTCCTTCCTTGTTGATGGTGCCCACTTGCCAAACAAAGAATGCTACTCACAGCTGCTTATCATTTCTTTGTGACTTCTTAAATATTTTGCTAGAGTTTTAGGAGTTGAATTATTGATGCTGTGTGTGGACCAGGAACCCGACATGACCCCACTGATGGCGTCAGCTTAGAGTAAACTGCATACTTTTGTGCAGGAGTTCAGTTTTCAAGTCGTGTCTCAGTGGTATTACACAAACTGCCAGTTTCAGTTAGTAAAAGTGGCAGTCTGGATTAATCTTGGTAAACATAAATGAGAAAAATACATGGCACGCCATGATGGCCTGAGCTTTTTAGGAGTTCTTTGTGGATGTATTTAAAAAATTGTATTCAATGGGAAAAAAAAGAGTGCTTTAGGCAGTAAAATATGTCTTCAGCAATAAAGTTCAACTGGATGAATTAGCAGCATATATTTAAAAATACGGGAATAAGGGTTTTAAGATTCCCCTTTCATGACTATTTGTATTAAATCAGCCTTTTACAGTGATAGATGTTTGCCAAATGCTACACTTTGCTGTATCGCCTCAGCCTCCCTTTGTGTGTCCTAAGCTGGTTCAATACGCAGTCACAAACAGCAAGGGTGTAAGCAGTAATTAAAGTTCATGCTCGGCTTCATTCAATCAAAATCAAGCTGTGCAGCAAAACATATTCTCTCCCTTACTGTTGTCGGAGCTTCCTCAGGCATTACTTCTGTGTAGGCACTCTACTGTGAAGCTCTGGCAGCTCACTTAGCTTCAGTGGAACTACTGTGGGTTTTTGAACACCTGAAGCTCAGTGGTGGCTGCCTTAGAGATTGATTCTAATTTGGATTTTGTTTGTCAGTAGTTTAGTAGTTGTCACACAATGTCTCATATTGGGCTCTCTGTTCACTTGAAGCCGTCATTATTTATGGATGCCGGTGTTCCATTTTTTTTTTGCCAGGCTCACTGTTTACTTGAAACCTTCATTATTTATGGATGTTTGTGCTTCATTTTTAATGAATGTTAAATTCCAACCACTTGCGCGCTGTCAGTGAGACCTAACACATTTGTGGGAAATATAGAAGACACATGTCTGATAAAGATACGATATGTCTACTCGACAGTGCCTAAGGTATTCCAGGCAGCTGCAGCAGCAGATGCCAACAAATCAATTCAAATGTAGACTTGCATTTCATACTGAAGTCAATAAAGTTTCAGGCATCCTGTAAGGATATCAAAGTGCCCATATTATGAAAAAATCACTTTTTCTGGGATTTGGGTGTTATTTTGTGTCTCTGGTGCTTCCACATGCATACAAACTAGAAAAACCCATCCATGTTGTTTTGAGTGAGATACGGGTTTCTGAATGTGTCCTGCCTTCAGTCTCTGGATGAGCTGTTCAAAATCGGCAGGGCTTTTTACGTCACTTGCTGAAACGAGGGGGCTAACCGTAGCATGCTAGCGCTAGCATGCTAGCTTATTCTCAATGGCAAAACACTGCTACAACACATACTAGTTCACCATAATCTACAAAAGAACTACTTACATGTCCCTGTTCTGCAGGTATTCCACGCAAAGTTGGAAGTGCTCCCCTGTTTAGAAGAAGTCTCCCAGCTAATCCTGCCTTGTACTAACTGAAGATGTAGAAACAAACAAAAGCTAGCTGATGTGATCCTTACCTAGCTACTGCGCATGTGCGCCTCCCAACAAAGATGGGATAGAAGTGTGATGCCTCACTCTGTAGCTAAAACAGAGACCTGAACACACAGGGTGAAAAGAAGATCTACAGCAATGTGCAGTACAACAAAAAGATGGTGTTTTTTGAAAATTAAACCATGTAAACCTATTCTGGTACAACCTCAAAATACAATTATGAACCTGAAAATGAGCATAATATGGGCACTTTAAAAACGTATTGTATACAGTACCTCAAAATTGGAAACAAGAATGATATCTGATGGGAATAAAAATATCAATCCTGGCAATGTCGTCCACAAAATGCCGTAGAATCTGTATACCTATAGCCTACTTACTGCAGCACTGGTACAGAATATTGATCCTATAGGGTGGACCAATTTAGTTCATGAAGTCTTCCTGACTGTTGTGATGGATGTTGGATCAGCTATTGGCAGACTACAGTGTGTGTGTGTGTGTGTGTGTGTGTGTGTGTGTGTGTGTGTGTGTGTGTGTATATATATACAGTACAGGCCAAAAGTTTGGACACACCTTCTCATTCAATGTGTCTCTTTATTTTCATGACTATTTGCATCATAGATTCTCACTGAAGGCATCAAAACTATGAATGAACACATATGGAAATATGTACTTAACAAAAAAGTGTGAAATAACTGAAAACATGTCTTATATTTTAGATTCTTCAAAGTAGCCACCCTTTGCTTTTTTATTAATAAGGGAAAAAATTCCACTAATTAACCCTGACAAAGCACACCTGTGAGGTGAAAACCATTTCAGGTGACTACCTCATGAAGCTCATTGAGAGAACACCAAGGGTTTGCAGAGTTATCAAAAAAAGCAAAGGGTGGCTACTTTGAAGAATCTAAAATATAAGACATGTTTTCAGTTATTTCACACTTTTTTGTCTGTATATATATGTATATATGTATATATATGTGTATGTATGTATATATATGTATATGTTAGGGCTGTCACAAATTACGCATTAATAAGGAGTTAACGCAAATTCCTTTTACCACTCCTAATTTTTTTTAACCCGCGATTAACGGAGGCACGTTCTGTGATTTTGCTCCGTAATGTTCAGGAAACCAGGAAGCCGCAGCAGTAGGCTAACATTGTGGACAGTGTTGCTAACTTGGCAACTTTCTCGCTAAATCCTTAAGTGACTTTTCAGACCCTCTTACCAACTTATAAATATATTTGACTGTATTTCTATTGTAATTCATTCCCAGGCATGCAGTCCACAGATCCTGGGTTAAGCACTACACGTAACAGTGCTGCTCTCTTCCCATCTGCCCAGCACAGGCAGTCAGTAAGGGAGGGGGGAGACGAGCGGCGGACCGGAAGCGGGTCTTACGGGTCTTATGTTACATCCATGAACGGGAGTGGATGGCTAGCTGAAACAAAGCTCCTTCAGCAGAGATGGATACAGAAAAGGGTCTTTTGAATGGCAAATTGAATTTCAAAGCCCTTCCAGATGGTTCTTACCACAAGACTGAAGTTATTTGCATGTACTGTCGATGTGAACTGAATTACTAATGGATTAGTCAAGTCTCAAACACCACTTGAGTATTACAAGATATCCTTTATTCCTTTTAAAATAAAAAACATCCCTTTTAAAGTACATTTAGAACAGAAAATACGGTGACTAATTTGCGACACTCATGTGATTTATGGTGATTAAAAACATTGACAACCCTAATATATATAAATATTTGGGGAGACATCCAATTCCATAGTTTTCAGGGGGTACAGTTGAAATAATAACGATAAATGTATTTTAAATACATTTTCAGTACCCATATTTGATGCATGCATCAATAAACATTGCAGCATTGTTAAAAGGTCTCCATTCTCTTCTACTCTGTTATATTTTCTAAATCAGTGGTGGAGATTTTAATTTTTAAGAGGAAAACTAAACTAAAAATGAAACGGTGGCTGTCACTACATGGTGATTGTAATATGTCGAACCAATGCATTTGGTTAATTACAAAATTAACATAAATTCTTGTGCTGTCTTCCCATTCACCACGAACTTCTCGTCTTCCAGGTCAGAATTGAAAATGAACTTTGTCTTCTTTGTTTTTTTACTGCTTTTGACGCTTTAAAAAAAATGTTGTTATCACTTTTCATCATGTTTTTATTTTTTTATTTTTAAATTCATGGTCAATAAACCTAATTTATGTGACATAATACCTATAGAAAAGCAAACATAATGAATTATTTTGACTAATGGTTAAGTTCAGAGGATGTTGAGTGGATAATCATAGACTGGTTTATGTCAAAGTTTAGATTAAAAAATAATAATTCAAACGCTAGGAAATTGAACAAAAAAAAACAAAATACAATGAAAGTAATCATTTATTTTACCTGTGAAGAATATTGTATGGGTGCCGTACAACGTACATGCATGCAACAAAGTTATTTGGGGGCAATTTGGTGGTAAGAAACCCATATTTCTGAAAAAAAGAAGAAAGGAAAACAGGTCAAATTTGACTTGAGGACAACAGAAGGGTTAACTCCAAGACAAGCATGTACAGATGCTTCAATTCTCTTTCCCTCTCTGCCATGAAGCCCCAAATGTGGACTTAGCTGATAGTAGTTTCAGAGTCTATACAGACCATTGCAACTCAACCAGGATGTAACTGTTGCAGCTATTTGTGCAACCCAACAGAGTGGGGTCATATTTATTTAATTATTTTGATCGGAGGCATTGACCAAGAGAGGACATATGAAAACAGACCTTGTTGTAAATAAGACGTGGCCGTGCAAGGTTGCCCTTTAGTACAAAGCATTAATCAAAAGAGGAATTTCAATTATTTTCTGCTTTCATTTTCCTCTTCCATCCAAGGCAACCTATAACACTGTCTGAAAAAGTTTGAAAAGGTATTTCTGAAGATTTAGCACTATACTTGTTCTGTAAAATATCTCAACATCTATTTTGCACAAAGTTAGGTACAGACCAGACTGTTAATGTTTACAGTCTACAGTACAGACATGCAGGGTTCCCTGGTGATGAATCCCAATCACTTTGCTGATCCTCTGATTTTACCATGCGCCACCATGAGGTTGACATTTTAGTTTTTTTACGTGAAATATTTTAACAACTATTAATTGGATTTCCATGTACAGCCATTTAGCATCACTGTGCCTAAGCACAGCCTGAGAGAGCCACCTGCAGACTTTAAACCTTTAAATCTTTTTTTTTTTTTTTTTTTTTTTTTTTTTTTTTTTTTTAGAAATCTTAATCGTCCACCATAATGTTTAGTGGTGAGAGAATAATATGAATGTCAAACCTGTTGTTAATAAGTTGGGCTGCTACCTGAAATTATTGCATTATTGTCTGGTTAAATGAGCATTTTCTTCTCTTTTCATGCAATGCTTTAAAAAAGCTTAGATTTTATAGATTACATTCTATTCATTAGAACACGTGTCAAACTCAAGGCCCGCAGGCCAAACACGGCCCGCATATCAACTTAGGTTCACAATACATTTAATGTAGTTGTGCGCTAAACCCCAAAAAGACAGGAAACTTTTTGTCAAACTGCAATTATGCGACACTCAGAGCAGAATATGGCGTATTTATAGAATTTGAGACTTAGAAACTCCCCCAGAAGCAGAGAGTTTTCATATTCAGGCTATGAAACATGTTGCTGTGGGTGGGCTGTGTGGTAGACTGCTTTTAAAAAAAATGTCATCATTGTCTTGCTTGATTTGCTAAGGAACTTTTTTGCTGACTTTTGGAGGGCTTTTCTGTCAACAAATATGCGACAAAAGTCGGAGAAAGTGAAAATGATGATAAATGCGACAAACGGTGAAAAAAGGTGACATGTAGTAATACAGTCAAAGATATTTGACTTTTCGCAATAAAAGCATCTTAATAAACTCTACGTGTCTGGACCTTGGTGTGATTTATTTTCCAGGGTGGCCCTTAGTGAAAATGAGTTTTACACTTCTGCATTAGAAGGAGATAACTCTCAACAATCTCAACCACAATTTTCTACATTTCTTGTACCATTTTCAATTATGCTAAAGATATATATATACAGTGTATATATATATATATATATATATATATGTGTGTGTGTGTATATGTATATATATATATATGTGTGTGTGTGTATATATATATATATATATATATGTGTATATATATATATATATATATATATATATATATATATATATATATATATATATATATATATATGTATATATATATATATGTATATATATATATATATATATATATATACAGTATAAATAAATAAACGAAAAAATAAAAACAAACTTGAATGACTTTCCTCCACATTATTGAACTGAACTTACTCATATGATAATAGTTCACATGGGGATAGTGTAGATTTTAGTACTTGGCAGTTCCCATTAAAAAACAAACAAACAATGACTGCATTTACTTTTACTTGCAATTACAAATGCAGTGCAAGTATTGGTCTAGCTCGGGTTGGGATTGTAATTAATGTATACTTCTATACACACCTTTTCAGCCTTTCCCACCTGTGAGCCGCTCACCCAGTTCAGCTGTTCCAACGGGCGTTGCATCAGTGTGACGTGGCATTGTGATTCAGGTGACAACGTTACTCATCTTAGAAAGCTTGTTCATGAATGAATTTGTCTGTTGATGCCACTATTACATTTATCAGCCGTGATATATTTGTGTGTTTGTGAGATCCCGCCTTTCATGAGTGTATGATGTGTGTGTATAGAGGATGACTGCGGAGATGGCAGTGATGAAGTTGGCTGTGTCCCGTCCTGCGCCAACACCCAGTTCCAGTGCACCAGTGGTCGCTGTATCCCAGACCACTGGGCCTGTGATGGCGACAACGACTGTGGAGACTTCAGTGATGAGAACACGACCTGCAGAGGCGGATCAGCACGTAAGAATGCCCGCATTTCCTTTTAAAATGCTTTGAAGGAGGTAGACTTACTCATCCCCTCCAACATAAGACCCTTGTCAGGGTTTCCCCCAGAAAAGTTGGCAGGCCCGGTGACAAGTGTCTTTTGTCGACGGGGGCCCGGCTGGGGCCAATCCCAGACTGATGGCAGCAATAATGTAGAGCCCATTAGTTTTTAGAAATTAAGAAAGACAGACTCCATAGGTTCCTACGTTAAGACAGTGCTAAAAGCTAACTGGAGATTTGAAAATATGACTACTTCTAAGTTTCCAACCGAGTCGCCCGTCTGTAACTGTAGTTTAAAAAACGTCTCAAAAATACATTTAAATCCCCCCATTTATAATTACCCCATTATATGTTAAAGGGGAACTATGCAGTTTTTTTTTCTTTAGCTTAATGTACCTTAACTGAACAGTTTCAGAGTCATTGGAATGGTTATATGACTTTTTTCGAGTTGAATGGTGGTCGTCTCACCTGGTAGCACCTTCACGAGAGTGTAGCTGCCTTTACATCTGTTTTAGTGTGCTAATGGTTTTATTTGCAATTCAAATCCTGTTCAAATTTAGGTGTTGTAATTACAAGTTTAACAATTAGTCAGCTTGAGTCCAACAACTTTGTTTTCACACTCACGTGTGACTAATCTTATCTTGTCTCTGTTCGGGTGGATTTTACCATCATGAGTTGAATCATTTAATCTAATTACCACAGAAAGCTCATGCAAGCTCCTAGAAACTCACAGCTCACTTGCTTGTCACTTGAATGTGTAGACTATTCATCAAACCGTTTCCTGATGGGAACTGCAGGCTTCTCCACTCCCACGTGTCTGCGTCTGCTTTTACCCCAGGGGATTGAATCCGTCTTAGCTTCGCCTCAGCTGTTGAGGAAATGTTTTTTGTGGGGGGCTTGACTTTTAAGTATCAAGCAAATCATCTATACTCAATGTATAATGCCGTGATTAAAATGAATACATATTGCGGTTTATTAAGTTCTGCTGAAAATGTTAACACAAACTGATAATTACATGTTTGGTGTTACTCTACTTCTCTTGGTGTTATTTGGTTTATAACTCCTTTATATGATTAAAATATACACATTTCTTCCCATGAATTCATCCTAAATGTTAAGCTAATATGAAAACACAACACATCAAATGTGTGATGTATTCGACACTGCCATTTAGTTTATGCAGTCATTCTCATCAGAGAGTGTGTCCAGTGAATCCAAGACCTGCAATGCAACACACACAACATAATAGTGTCACGGAACCAGTTTCTTTTCTTTGTAATGAACCCCAGCTGGAGAAAAACAAAATAGTGACCAGAGTCATTACACAAGACCGAAACATCTTACAGAGATAAACCTTAAATGCTATAAGTGAAAGAACTTCCCTCTTCGGAACTAACTGATCTGTTATTGCTGCCAAGTGCCCCGCTTGCAAAGATAAATATCTGTAAACCGTAAAAAGTGTCTTATAAAATAATAGTTCAATACGGTGGTGCCTTTGCTCACAACAGTGTGCTGTCGATTTGTGAAATGGTAATTGTTGAATGACTTTTGTTTCAGTGCTGCCATCTGTGATCGAGTGCAGTGAAGAGGAATTCCACTGTGTCACAGATGGAACCTGCATCCCAGAACGCTGGAGATGTGACGGAGACAAGGACTGTGAGGATGGGAGCGACGAGAAAGACTGCGAGGGCACCAAAAGGATGTGCGACCCCAAGGCCAAGTTTACCTGCAAAGATACAGGTAGTGAATACAGTACACTGCTAAACAACACAGTGAGGGCAGAAGTGAAGGACACATTGACTATGTTTACATTCGCATAATATTCCGGTTTTTGCCCTTTATCCCGAAAAAGACGATATTCTGACTAAGCTGTTTACATGGCTAATGGAAGTGAATATTCCACTTATATTCCGGTTTACATCTAGCTGTGCAAAATATGATTTTTTTTTTCAAAGTTTACCAGCGGTGGCGGACTTGTTGGACCGTGCGAAAACATCCTCCCTCTTTCATTGCTTCAACCAGCTTCTGGAAAAGGTCGCCGTAGCGATGCGTGCGCATATCCCAAAACCTGTTGATATCCAAGTCTTTGATAATGTTTAAAAGTAGCTGTGTTTCTCCTTCTTATCAGGTCTGAAGCCTTGCAAACTGTTGGCTGGTTGTTTTTTTTTTAAAGCAACCATAGCAACGCACAGAGCTGACCATAAGATGTAAACAGGCAAGAGGCCATAAACTTTGGTAAAAACCTCAATTGAGACGCATATTCTGAATGCGCTGTATACATGTCCAAAGAATGCCTTTAAAACCTGAATAATACCGGAATATAACTCATGTCTTAATCGGAAAATGCTATATTTGGAAAAAGGCCTTATCCAACCAGAATATGCTGTTTACGTGACCCGTATCAAATTCGGAATATGTTCATATTCCGAATAATAGTGGAATATTCGTGTGCATGTGAATGTACTCAATGACAGCAGCAATTTCTATGTGAAAATGTGCTGAAGGTGATGCTTTGTTTTTGCTTTTTACTGTGAATAGTCATTGTCTTTTAGTCAAGAAGTAGTGAATGAATAATAAATGCCGATAGATGTTATATGGCGCCGAAATATCTTCCAGAAGTTTAAGATAAAGTCTGACATAAAGTATGCAAATACTGTTATAGTGTTGGTTTGTACACTTCAGTAGCCAAATGACACTGACACTGCTGGCAGGTCAATGGTATAAAATCCAATCCTAAGGCATGAAAACTAAATTCAGCTTGCATTTGAGTTCAGTGAGTAAATCTTGCATCATTCGCCTGAGACAGATGTTATAGTTTGGCGGCCTGGCTGAACTAATTTGAGCATGAAGGACAGTAACACACAGCAACACTGAGAAGGCCAAACTAACTGACTTGGTTATTGACTACTGTATAGTATTGCGTTAAATAGAAATGTTGCAAAGACACTTGGAATGTAGACAGCTTCTCCTCTATGTGTGAGTTACATCATAGAAAATAAACATCAGAAACAATCATGAATTTCACTTCTTAATCAAGCATGATGGTCTGGAGTTTGAACACAGGCGAAAAGTTTTAGTCTCATGAAGAGATGGTAGACCCCTATTTCTTGTAGAAAACAAAATGCTTATTTGCTTAGTTATCTTGGACTTTCACAGTACTTAACATTCACATTGAGTGTTTGGATTTTTTTTTTTTTAAGTGGGGTTGTATGATGTACAACCTCAGTGTGTATTACCTACAGTGTATGGTGGTGGGCACGAGCCCAGTTTGGAAAGCAGACAGGAGTACCGACACAGATGATAAGCAATGTACTGCTGTGGACCGGGGCAGCAGCTGAATGTACTTTCGCCACATAAAAAGGCCTATTAAAAAAAAAAACTATATGGTTTGAAGTGATACGCTATATTTAGAATATTTTCACTGCTTTACCTTGCTGTCAGACAGGCCTTTTCGACCACGAACTGAAGCCGTTATATCTATCATCTATGCTGTCTTCAATCCACCACACCTCTTTAACAAAAACAATCATTTTACCTCGCAGAACACGGGAGTTGCTGATCTACTGCTGCCTCGATCGTTTAGTTAGTTTGTGTTATTGCGTGCATTTGGTAAATCTGAACTAACTCTTTAAAACACAAGCTGGCTAGAATATGTTTAGCTGCTGCCTCTATCCGTAACAGTACATTGCTTAGCTTTCATGCCGGTACTCTGGATAAGTTCCCTCATACACTCCCATTTCAAAATATCCAAACTATCCCTTTAAGAGAGGAGGAAAGTATCTCATCGTCGTCTAATGAACTTTTTTTTTAGTGCCTATCAGTTATAAATTAAGCGGCCAATGGCTCTCTTCCCTTTCATAAAAGCTTTAGTCTTTGACAGGCTCTGGAGGCTTAACCATCCTCCACTTTGGAGCGGTGCTGTGAAGTTTGCATGTAATTGTTCGACCAATGTAAAAACTCCCCATGTACCTAAACCCAGCACCCAAACAGCAGCTAAAAGGACAACGTCAGAGCAAGTTTCAGTTGCTTTTTGTCTTTAGCTGTGCAGCTTTCCAGTCATCCCTTGACAGTATCATACTGAACAGAGGCAATGCTGCGTGCTGAAGGGTTGGTTAGACCACACCAATTATTATTCACTCTAATTCTGCTGTGTCACACCCCTGTGCACTCGTGCAGTTTGTTCTGTCCTCTTAAGAAGAACAGAGTGCCCTGTCCAAAAAAAATTCACAAGGGTTTCTGAAAGGGGCCATCTTAACAGTTCTGACAGATTCATTTTTTCAACTTCTCAGATAAAACACAGATGTGAGACTACTTCGAGACCTACGCCCAGTTTAAGTTCTGGGATCATGGAGGATTTTTCTTGATCATTCCAACTTTGGGGATGGATGCAAGTGAAACATAAATCGCAAACAAAGATAGGAATTTTCAAAGTGGAGCTTGAGAGAGATGATTTAGAGAAGTTGCTCCTGTACATGTAGTTATTTACAACTTTTAAATTGTGCACTTTAAGCTCTAGAGTGTTAAAGTGCTCATATTATGCTTTTTGGTGTTTTCCCTTTGCTTTATTGTGTTATATATCTTTTTTATAATAGGTTTACAAAGTGAAAAAGCCCAAAGTCCACCCCAAAAGGGACTTACCATCTCCAGCAGAAAACACTGTTCACAAACTGCCCCAAACAGCTCTATTGTAGTCCAGCCTTTACTTCCGTGATGAACGTGCGTCTCTTTGTAACACACGTTATAATGCTCGCCTAGCTGCTAGCGTGGCACGCCCTCTTACTCTGCTTCTGACTGGCTAGTAGTCCTTACCTAGGTCCTGCGCATGTGCGACTCCCAGCAAAGATGGAATAGATGTGCGATGCCTCACTCTATAGATAAAACAGAGAGCTCAACACACAGGGTGAAAAGAGGAGCTGCACCAATGTGTAGTACAACAAATATATGGAGTTGAAAATTAAACCATGTAAACCTATTCTGATATAACCTCTAAATACAACTATGAACCTGACAATGAGCATGACATGAGCACTTTAAATGAGGAACTAGATTGGATGCCAATTATTAGAGTTCAGAGGGTTCCATTACATTTTAGTTAAAGAAGGGATGTGTTGAAGTCAGCTTTTGATTGACATAAAAATTAGTTTGGGTTCTCAGACCTAGAAGTCCTAGGAGATTTTGATTATTTTAGATTACTTTAGAACAAAACAGGTGAAATAGTATAAAATGTAATATTTGGTATAAGAGGTTCAACCTGCTTACCTGGTGATGTTTCAAGAGTTGATGTCGTATTGTCGTTTCAAATAAAGTCATCTGAATTTTAACAAAATGAAGAATGAAACTCCAACTCAGGCGTAATCTTACAGTTAAAGAACAAAAATATGTAGAGGATGCCAATAAATATTAAGATCTTTATCAGTATAGAAACCTTAAAGGGGTGATAGAATGATTATATAGGGTATTTCACACTGTTCCTTAAGGTCTCCTAATAGGGTGTTTAACATCAGTTGGGCTGAAAATGGCCCAGGTGCTATTTGTTTTTGGCCCTTATGCATCCTTGTGTAATTTGGAATGACAGCTTTTTTTCCAAATATGGTATGCTCTGCATTTACGACCGTGGTTCATTTTCAATATCCTTCCAAACTTTCTTCTTTCTAAAGTACACTGCGCAGCTCGTGTGGGAGATCCTGACACAGCTCCAGCTCAGCGTGTCTGTGAATGTTGTAATGGAATAGCAGAGATCCGCACGACCTAGATTTAGAAGACTAACTGACCTCAGATCAGTTAGTGCCCTATGTAAATTTTGGGGCGTTACAAAGATAGAAGGTAGAGCCAAATGAGGAGGATTTGAGAAGTTGACATCAACTTTTAGCTTTGTTCAGATTCGCCCGTTTTCAGCAGCAGTTTCAAATTGTGAGATTTGTAGAGGAAAGAGGTGTCAATGGGACTATTTACCCTCCAAACTGTCATTTTTCAACTATGACAAGGTAAAATCGGTTTTGCATTCTATCACCCCTTTAATAATGAGCAAAGTAAAACCAAAAAAACAACCACAACAACTATGAATTTACTCATCCATTATTTAAAAATAATTCTTCAGCCATGCATAGAGTAGGGACCAACATAAATAAAAAAAAAGTTACCATCTCTGTAGGAATTTCATCTGTGGATATGCTGCATTTTTGTTGAATTAAAGATGAAACTTTTAGATGTTTGAGCCTTTCTATATTTGGAAAGAATATAAAAAATTATATTTTTCCTTTTTTAAAATGATAAGCATATGGTTATGTTTAATAAACCCACTCAAAAGTGCTCCCTCCCTTTAATGCCTTCTGCTCCTAAAACTCATGAAGTAGAAGTTGTGAGATTTTCTTGCTGTCATTCAAGGTGATATTGCCAGAATGAAGACTGGTTAATTCAGTTGTAAAAATGATTAACCTCCTTGTCCATGCGCATTACCACAAGCGCACACATTTTGATCACACTTAAAATGGAACATTTCTTTGCCCCAAGTGTCATCCATATTTTCCGCATGAAAAGCTTGTGAACTTGAATAGCACATAAGCTCGCATTTTCACATGCAACTGCACTGGCATCATATTTAGGTATTCAAATTAAAAGTGTCATCTGACAATTTTTGTACAGACAACTGCAAAGCTTAGAGGTGATACCAAGCCGAACAGACGCAAGGACACATCTGATCTCCCACAAAATCCACACACACACACATACACATACACACACACACATAGCAGTTGCCTCAGCCTCCCACGTCGGTTTGCACTGATCCGGCACCATGCATAAACCAGTGGGATCTCAAAACCCTATGATGTAGCTTTGATGAAAAAAGAGTAAATTGGAATATGCTGCGTTATAGGCTTCACCTGGGAGCGTACAAAAATGATGCATCCCCATATCTGTATTCTTTTCTTTCTTCCCCCCCCTCCTGAGTAATGAAAACATTTGTCTTATCCAAAGTTGTAAAAAAAAAACAAGCACTGAATGTACCATTTCATTTAGTTAAGGTGTGGAACATTGTTTTGGGAGGCCCATGTCATCCAATACTTACTATGAATGAGATGGCATCGTCTGAACGGCACTGGAACTTGGAACTGTCAATTCTTCATTTTGAAGTGCTTAAAAAAAAGTCTTCCCGTCTCCACATTTCATTCTCTACAGGCAAGTGCATCACAAAGAGCTGGGTGTGTGATGGGGACATTGACTGTGAGGACCGCTCAGATGAAGAGTCCTGTGAGTCCGCTGTCTGCAAGCCACCCAAGTACCCCTGTGCCAACGACACCTCCGTCTGCCTCACACCTGATAAGATCTGCAATGGCAAAGTGGACTGTGCAGACCGCTCGGATGAAGGACCTATCTGCGGTATGTTTGTTTTGTCTGTGCATATACTGTATCTTTGATTTGTTTGTTTTCTTTTGTTACCCTGCAAGATGGTGAAAAAATATTCTACTCAAATACATGACCAAAAGTATGTGGATACCAGAACATTTGATTGCTAGACATCTCATTCCACCACCATGGACAGTGATATGCTGTTTTAATAGCTGCCACTCTTCTAGGAAGACTTTCCACAAGATTTTGAAAGGTTTGGCACTGACCTGCCATTTCAGTCCATCCCAGTGATTCAAATTCTTACCCACCAAGCCTTGAAAAAGAAAAAGAAAACATTTGTTTTTGGACCTGGCTTTGGCAAAAACAGCCCCTGACCAAAAGTACACAAAAGTATGTGGACAGACTATCAAACTCATCCCCTGGTGGTGTGAAAGTAGTGTAGTAGTAGTAGTAGTTGTCAGTTAATTGTCAGCAGTGTTGCCACAGTTACTTTGAAAAAGTAACTTAGTTACTTTACAGATTACTTGATTTTAAAAGTAACGAAGTTAGATTACAAGTTACTTTATTAGTTACATGCAGCAGCTGCCGACAACACCCCTACAGCCTCAACATAAAAATGACAACCGGTTTACTGCGAGGCAGCTCAGCGTGGCCAGCAGTAGGATCTGGTTTATTATGGCACGAAAGAGAGCGAGTCAACCGTGTTTAAGGGCAGCATTTCCTCTACAACATACTGCTCAACCAACTTCTTCAACTCTCCCCCACTTACTGGTTTTGCACCGAAGTCCAGCTTTTGTTGTTTGGGTGGTGGGTGACCTCCTGTTCTCTGCTTCGCTCCACCTGCTGGGACTTGCTCTGTAAGTTTGACTGCAGTGCTGCGACTCCAAATGGTTCTTCAAATTTGACGTAGTCGCCACCAGCACAGAGTGTACAACGAACCTTAATATTGCCGTCTTTAGCTGACACAAACTCTAAATAGTGACTGTATTTCCAGCTAGAAAACGTGCATCTCTCCTCCCTCCATTGTTGTTTACGTTTGTGTGCTGCGTGGTACACGTGAACTGTCCACATGCTGAAAACTTGACTTGTCGCATATGTGACTTACTCCCCGAGACGCAAGAAGAAAGCAAAAATATATATTTTTACTAAGGAAAATGACAAATAGTAACGCACAGTGACTTGGATAAATAACTTTATTCTGATTACTGGTTTGGAAATAGTAACGCATTAGATTACTCGTTACTGAAAAAAGTGCTCAGATTAGAGTAACGCATTACTAGTAACGCATTATTAGTAATGCGTTACATGGCATCACTGATTATCAGTCAAGCTTAATATTTCCGTTACAATACATTTTAATAGTGACCATTTACTGTACTCAGCAGCCTATAAGACATAGGGCCCTATTTCACCGATCTAAGCGCACTTATGGTGTGTCCAAATCCACTTCTGCTAGTTTGACGCTGGAGAAAAGGGTCCGTGCGCCGGGCGCATGGTTCAAAAGGGTTGTACTTAGTGTCTTCATTAATTCATAGGTGTGTTTTGGGCGTAACATGCAATAAACCAATCAGAGTGTCATCTCCCATTCCCTTTAAAAGCCAGGCACGTTTGTACCTTGGCACATTGCTATTATGATGGTGGATTTGCACCGTAATATTTTTATTTCTAATCTTTAGCATGTTTGTGTGCTGCTGTGCTTCCCTGTGTGTGTGTGTGTGTGTGTGTGTGTGTGTGTGTGTGTGTGTGTGTGTGTGTGTGTGTGTGTGTGTGTGTGTGTGTGTGTGTGTGTGTGTGTGTGTGTAAAAAGCATAATGTTTGCGCGCTGTGCATAAGCCTAGGCACATTTTATTAATTTAAAATAGCAATGAAATGCTGCGCTATTGACTTAAGACCAGGTTTGCAAGATAGGGCCCATTCATGACATAACGTTATGTCTGTTGAGCAAACATCTGTATGGTCAGTAAGTCCCAAACAGTCACAACTTTGGCTGAACATACAACTTTTTCCTGAACGTCTAACCTCCCAGGAGGGTGAGAGACTTACAAGTACAATTTTGAGAAGTTTATATTGAATTTTTTTACTTAAAGTTCTAAAAAACTTGGAATCCATTGTTACCAACAAAATTCCAGCTGACCATAGCTGCTGTTCTTCATGAAGATCTTTTTATAGCCCCGCTTCAAGCCCACAGGGGGTTAGTGTTTGATACTTAAAAGATATATTTTGGTTGACGACTCACTTTCAAGTGAAAATACCAACAAAAACTGTCAAAAATAATGAATCCCAGCGACTCCTAGGCATTTTTGGCTGTTGCGATGCTCCCACTGTGTTTAAGCTTCTTTGATTGACATTTCTTGCAAGGATAGCCACACTAGAGTTGGTGCCATTGGTATAGGAGAAAATAAAACAAAGAAAAAAGTGGCAAATTAATAGACCACATTTACATTGCAAATGAAAACCGCCGCACATTCTTCCTATTTATTAAAACATAGCTCTTTATTTCTAACTAATTTACTTTTTTTTTATCAGCTTTGCAGAGTTGCAGAAAAATTAATTGGAAAAGTCGAAGCACTGTCACATCCTCCAATTTTCACCGCAGAGGTTCAGGACACGTTACCTGCTGAGGCACTTCACAGCACTCGTGCCAACTCTCACTTTAATTCTTTATGTGATGTTATATCATAGGGATGTTGGAGAACATCTCCCAGAGGGGCCCTGCTACATCCTCTCCTTCACATAGAGCAGCTTAGAGCCTGATGAGGAATCAGTATGTGTTGTCTCAGAGACCACAGGGACAGAACACCAAGTCATATTTTGCCTTCCCGATGGTGGCAAATGTTGAAGTGTTTGTCCAGCAGCCTTCAGAGAGAAAAAAAAACGGGATCTCATGTGACTATCCACAGCTATCTAATCTCTTAAAGTGAGCAGTGTAAACATTGAGGTTCATTTAGATCTAGAGCGTCACTAACCAAGCCCTTTCAGTGTATGTGTTATTGCGGCTGAAAAGAGGGCTTCTGCCTCCTCATAGACAATTATGTGTTCAGAGAGACCTTGAGAGTCTGATTTACACAAGCTCAGCAGGACTCACACCCGCTATTAACAACTGCGGCAAAATGCCTTTCCATCTCGACCTGGCACCTGCTAACAGAAACCAGGTGTGTAGGGCAGAAAGCAACTTTCTCGATATCACTTTTGTAAGGAACAGTGCGTAATGTTCTTTTTCCTGTTTTGTTTTTGAAGTATTGATGGAAATAAAAGCCATTCACCTCCAGGGTAGAGCAAAAAGAATCTGCTGCGTGACTGCTTTCTCATTATACAACACCTTTATCTTCATTAGAGTGGGAACACACTCCTTATGTCTGGCTTATCCCTAGCTCTTGACTCTAAAATACGTTGTCTTGTGACACTATGTCTGAAACATAAAACCGTTTAGATTTCATGTTATTATTGGCAATAAGTGGGCACGTAAGATTCAGATGCTACTATCTTACACAGCCACCGCACGTACTGTTTTTCAAATGCTTTTCTAATTCTCAGCCTCTTCTTCAGTGTCTGTACAGTTTGTAAGAATGTTTGGCCTTTCTTCACCGCAGATATGTGTCTTGTAGCCAGAGGGGGCTGCAGTCACCAGTGCACTGTGGCACCAGGGAAAGGGGTTGTGTGTTTTTGTCCCCCTGGGCTTCACCTGGACTCCAGTAACAAGACGTGTGAGGTGGTGGAATACTGCAGCCATCACCTGAAGTGCAGCCAGGTGTGTGAGCAGTACAAGACCACGGTGAAGTGCTCCTGTTATCCAGGATGGACGCTGGACCCAGACGGAGACAGCTGTCACAGCACAGGTAACAGACCTTAGCTTATTTAACTGTTTGTTTTTAGTGACGCTGTTGGCTGCCGTGATGGTGTGTGGCTGTGGCTCCGTGTCTGCAGTAATTAAAGTGTATCCCTGGGCATGTTAGTAACTAAAAAATCTTAGATTCTGAGTTGGAATCAATTTGTTCTTAGACTGTATTCCTGCAGTATTGGTGCCTTTTGAAAGAACAATATGAGATTTCAGTATCACTTCTTAGTGCAAGGATGGGAGGTGTGTGTGTGTGTGTGTGTGTGTGTGTGTGTGTGTGTGTGTGTGTGTGTGTGTGCGCGTGCGTGCGTTTTCATGGGTGTGAGATCGCACTAGGGCTAAGCAATGTCAATGTTTTCACGTTTTGAGTTGAAAATGCATTAGATCAAACCATGACAAATTTTAATAATTATCTTATGATGCAATGACATCCTTAGGTATTTTAGGAGGGTTTTTCGTGGTATATGTATGTATGGTATATTTAGTATTTATTTGTAAAAATATTTTTTTAATTGTATTTATAATAATATTCCGCAAATATTTCCCAGAGCTTGTTGTGTTGTGGTCATTGATACAGTCCAGTCACACTCCAGTTAAACACTGTTCTTAGACGGTATTCCTGCAGTGTTGGTGCCTTTTGAACAAAAAAATATGAGGTTTCAGCATAACGTTTTAATGCAAGATTCACATATATGAGAGGAACTGGAAAGGAAAACAATAACAGTCAAACAACAGAATAGGAAGGTCCTTGTGTTGGTGCTGAGGCAGTCTGAAGAATAGTAATAGGTGTTGATTTAGAGTACTGTCAAGTCAAATTCAATCAGTTTCAAATCTGAAGAGGCATCTGGGCGATGAGTCCTGTCTGTTTCTATCTGTACTGATGCTAAGTGAACGAAGCATGTACCCCCCTTCTCAAACCACCAGAGCTTTGTTACTTCACTCAGCCGTGCACAAGTTCACCTCAGGCCTAATCCCGTACAGACACACATGTTTCGCCCGTGTAGTGTCACATTATTAATTCAAACTTTGCGCTTTTATTGAATAATCTATTTGACGAGACCGGCTCTGTAACCGCTTGAAATACAATCGTTCCACACACGTGCTGTTGGCTTGTCACATTCAGATTTATGGACCTCATTTTGATTACTTGCTTCTCTATTTCCCTCCCAAGATTGATGGCAGTTGCAGCTCTAATCTTACATTAACGCAGGAACACGATACACAATTCTTTCTGGAAGCCGATCAGAATTCAACGGCTTCATCATGAATCAAATTTTGCATACAAACACAAACATTTCTATTTAGTCTTGCGAGAGGTGTTATTGGATTCTTTGTAAAGTTCCCGAGCACACATCTACTCCTCGTTTTTTTTTTTTCTTTGTACGTCTCAGGAATAAAAGATTTGCAAGTACAGGTCTTCACTCTGGTAGCATTGTAGCTAGTTTGGCTGCAACACTGAAAAGTGTCATTGAAGCAAGGACACAATTTTAATTGTATTTTTACAGTTCTGTTCCCTAAAGTAGGATTTATTCTAGAATGCTCTGAAGAGAGTTTTAATTTACAAACATTTCTCAGAAGCAGAAATAATCTTACTGATTGAAATAAACCTCAGTGGAAAAGGCCAGAGAAGTAAAGTATACTAACACTGTTGCCAGCTTTAGGACTTGTCACTAGATTTAGTGACTTCTTAGAGACCCTGCAAAATGTATTTCTCAGAAGAGACCACTTACAAATGTATCTACTTTTTCAGAAAATTGAAAAATGTAATGTGTTGATTCCCAGAGTGTTTGGCCACAAATTGGTTTGGCTGCAACTGATGCATATAAATCTGCTCTACATGGCGGTTTAAACCAGTGAGATATGTTTGGAAGTATGTCCTCCCCACAGTGGATCAACAGAGAGCAAGCTGAAATAAATATATGGAACTAAATGAAGGTCTCTGGTTTCAATTTCCCTGCAGAATGTAATTGATATAAACAACCCACTGTTATAAATGTCCTTTTGAGTACATACATAGACATGTCAGTGACAGTCATCCACTACCCTGCTTTAGTGATAAGAACATACAAAAAAAAATAAAGATCTTTAAGTGTGTGTGTGTGTGTGTGTGTGTGTGTGTAAAGCAAAAAGCATTAGACAGGCAGTCTTTTGAACAGAGAAGCGTGTAACCAGCGCAGCAGCAGAACAGCTGTGTCTGTGTCTGCCCTGTGGGGATAGAGATTTTTGTGGATTTGTTGGCATCTGTCGCTCAAGAATTATATTTGTTATGAACTTTATTTTTATTTATTTTTAAATTGAGCTTGAGGTTTTCAAAAAAAAGTTGTGGGTACAAAATGACTCATGACGAAATCTGATAGGTACGCGTACCCACCGAAATCAACGCCTGTGTGCGTGTGTGTGTGCGTGTGCTCACATGGTTTGACTTGAAAATACACTAGTAGATGAAACCCGGGCAAATTTGAATGATTATCTTATAATGCAATAACATCCATAAGTATTCCATTGGTGATTTTAAGGAGGGTTTTTCATGGTATATTGTTAAATGTAAAACATTTGACAATAATCTTCCTCAAGAAAGTGGCCATTGAGACAGTCCAGTCGCACTCCAGTTAAAGAAGAAGAAGCCAGTGCAAAACACTTTCTCACAATATGCAATGTACATTTTGTCGCACAACAACTATCAATTTACTCAAAACATTGCTCAGCCCTAGCCTCTGTGGCCCTCCTTTCTCTCTCTTTGCCCAGACCCCTTTGAGGCTTTCATCATTTTCTCAATCCGGCACGAGATACGACGAATAGACCTTCACAAGCGGGACTACAGCCTGCTGGTGCCGGGGCTAAGGAACACCATTGCGCTCGACTTCCACTTTAAGCACAGCCTCCTTTACTGGACAGATGTGGTGGAGGATAAGATCTACAGAGGAAAGCTCTCCGAGTCTGGCGGTATGGGCAAACACAAGTTCATACACCCACGTACACAAACATTTACTATCTAAAGACGGCTGTGATGTATTGGCTAAAGAGAGTCATGTCCTGCTCATCTGTGCTCCAGCAGCTGTAATGGAAGTATGAGTCACCGCCAATGATAACGCTCTGTTTTACTCTACTGTCGTTACACATACTCAGGTCTGATGCAGTAAGTTGTTATTGTCTCTCCCTGCAAATTTATCTGAGATTGTCCAAAGTTAACAAAATACTGCAGGAGCAGAAGTCTTGAGCTGTTGCATTACAGTATCTCCCCCTCATAAAATGATGAATCAGAACTTCTCCTTGGCTCTGTATTTTTGTGGCTTGCAGTACATTTACTGCGCTCCTTTTATTTCACTCTGCAGACCCGAAGAAATCGCCTCTTAGCTCTACCTATTCCACCCTTTTGTGAGACACATACAAAAGCCTCTGCATCTGATAATAATTATCAACAGCTGGATTATAAATATTGTAGGAAAACCTTTTCACCGTGCTTAATGGAACCCTGTAGAAAGAAAGCAATCTTCTTTATATGGAAGAGCTTTCCTCACCACTTCCCCCCCCATTTCCTTTTGAGAAGGTTTTACTGAGCACTGTAAAGACACATCTACCACCAGTGCTGCTCCCTAGCTCCATAGCCGTGCTATCGTGTTGTTGTTATTGTTGTTTCAGGGGTGACGGGGATTGAGGTGGTCGTGCAGCACGGTCTGGCCACCCCGGAGGGCCTGGCTGTGGACTGGATTACGGACAAACTGTACTGGATTGACAGCAATCTGGACCAGATTGAGGTGGCCAAGCTTAACGGAGATATGCGCACCACCCTTATTGCCGGAGGCATGGAGCATCCACGGGCCATCGCTCTCGACCCGGGGCAGGGGTATGTTACTCACTAACTCCCACAAACAGAGCCTGATAGATAGCACAGCAGCCAGCCTGAGATTATTGGAATAAAGTAAAATTACAACCTCCTTGTATTTCTCCCTTCTACATCTGCTTTGATGTATGAAGATGTCTTCTGTGTTAAGGTCCATTAGGCCAGCAGGTATATAGAGTACATCAATTACAATGCTGTGTGCTCCATTCCAGTAATGACAACTGACCCCCCCCCACCCGCCAAAAAAAAAAAAAAAAAAAAAAGAGTTCTTCTTTAAAACATTTTAAGCAAGACCTTTAAATTAAAAGCCCAAAATATGCTTTGTTTTTTTGTGTATCATTCCCTTCAGGGCCATTTCAAAATCAAGGTTGTTTATCCTGCTGAGATGCATGGGGAGAGTGTTTGTAGACTGGCCACCTTTCCTTTGCCCAATCAGCAAGCTCAGCTTGAAAACATCTGTTACAGTGCACATTTTTAACACTTTTGTTGTCTTGGTATAAATTAAGCATTGCATTAGTTCATGCAAGACACGGCACGTCGTACACACGCTGATTGAATTATCATTTCTATCAGTCACACACCAATCACAGCCATTCTCACATCGAGGGGGTCCTTTTAAATGTGACTCCTCTCTGATCCCTGCTACACTGACGCTGCCTCTCTCCCCACTGCTGCTGACAACGCTTTGCATGACTTAAAGGTTGAAATGGTTTTCAATGTCCTGCTTAGGGGCCCTTATCTTGTATACCGATCGGGTGTTTTCTGCATTGTGCTCCCTGTTTTAGTTTCACATGCTGCTTGGCTGATCCAGGGAGCATTATCAAGAGCGGAGCCATCAGCGCCAAGCATAACTGTATTTCCATTTGTTGCGATAAATGGTTATATCTATGACTAGAGTGGTCCTGACTGAACAAGTGTTATGATAAGCTTTTTAATTTGTTAAATGAGGTTGATGGACGACGTCACACTGGGACTAACAGCCTCATAATAGGCACTGATGCAGCACACCTGGGAGGCTTTGACAGTGTATGTTGTTTTGTACTGTTTGGACATGGTGATCCATCCTTTTGAAATTAATCTAAATCTACTTAAAGAGGAAACACTCACGTGGGGAGTCCTCCCATCAGAGACCGGGCTTTTAGGACGCAGATTTTTTAAGTGGCTTAACACAACATGCATGTTTGTCATGTTATAATGTCTTTTTTTTCTTGTTATCATGACACACCAACTTGTTTATCTCCTTACAATAAGAAGCATATTTTATCATGCAAGCATTGTACGTTGGCCTGTGTGTTTGGGAGGTGCTCTCTAATCTGTGTGAGTGTGTGTGTGTGTGTGTGTGTGTGTGTGCTGCGTGTGTGTGTTTTTTTACTATTTATGTTTGTCTTACTTTTTAATCTGTTAATGAGATTTACTGAGCGGTGAACAGTTTTATTGAGCCTTTTGGGAAGCACATTAAAATGCCTCATAATTGTTCAGCATTTTGTCTTGGTTAACTGAAAATGAATAGTTGCGAGTATTTCACTGTTTCAATTTGTATAAGATGTTATAGTGGGTGTGTAGGGATATCATTTTATTTCAGTGTTAGTCACTTTGTCTGTGGCGTATTAAATCTGCTTTAGTTCTCCGATCTCAGATAGTGCGGGACTGGCTATGGTGCATTGTATAAAAATTGAAAAGTGGAAGGGAAAAAAAGTATGCATATTACCTACAGCAGCACAACACAGTACATCCGTGTAGGCAATGTTTTTATAGAGCACAAGCACATGGATCAGTACACTAGTCTCAGCACTCTTGGAAATCATGGTCAAGTTCATTTTGTCTCAACTGAATCATGATGTCCTCATGTGAGCAGTCATCGATCCACTATCCACTTGTGCAAGGCACAGATAAAAAACATGTGCAGCAAAACCCCTGACCGATGCTGATTTATGGGGCAAACAGATAGGATGGAGAGCACTGACAGTATTTTAAACACGGTGCATCAGTATTAACATGTTGAATTAACCACCTGCTCTTACTTTCAGTTTAAGATTTACTGATCTGTGTGTTATTAGATGTTTATTTTGATGTGTTGATCAAATGGGTTAGCTTGGTGCATGTTTGATTATCCCACAGACTATTATCGTCAGCCCTTAAATGTTTTTTTTTTTATTATTGCAAATATTAAATTCTTATAGGAGTCAACATAATGTTAGTAGTTTTTAAAGATATATTGGCGAGAAGTCAAGTGTTATATAACAACATATGGTTCTTTTTAGCTATTGTAATAAACAGCATCTGGCATTAACTAGGAATAATTGTAAACAAATGGTAATAAGTTATAATGTAAATATGTAACAAGAGCTTGTCAACATACACAATATGCTATCTGTTATTAGGGATGTGCATCTCCGCTCTGAGGCCGATGCAGTATGATATGATTCCCCCCTATTATGATGCAGTTCAGTATGAGTTTGGTTTTATTTCCTAACCAAATCATAACTTACATTTTGCTTTACATTTGTTAGTCTCTACTGCAACTTGGTAAGCAAACATCTCATTTATGCGGATTCTTTTTGAAAAACAACACTCAGATCTTTCACAAACAGGTCTTTTTGTAGTGTAATGTCCGTCTCCAGTTTACAGTACACTGCGCTTTTATAACACCGCACACAATAACCAGGTTGAGGGTGCTCGAGATTTACAATGAAGCGTAGTCCAGTGTGCTGTAACTACTGCCAGCAGTCGGATGTGCTTAACAGTCTTTCAGCAGGTGAGCTAACTCAGCAGGGAGCAGAAAAGAAGTGCCTATATGAAAAAAAAAATGGTATTATAGTTTTTAAATATGAAATATGAAGGTGTACATTTACACTTTTTTTGTTTCTTTTTGTTAAATTGTGCAACTATGTCCACATGCTTTCTTCATGGTTTCATTAACACAAATAAACAAAGTCAATAGAATTAGAATGCTTTTTGAGATACATTTTGACTTTTGAATATTGTTTTAATATATCATGCAGCAAAGTATTGTTGCCTTGCAGCAGCTGCTGTAAGTCAGAGAAATGAGTTGTGTACAAGGAGAGATACTGATTTTAATAATGTAGCGGCGTCTGAGTGGGGTAGGGAAAAAGAGATGCCTGTGACTTGGCCCGGGTGCCCCTTCAAACATAGCTGTCAGTGTTTGCTGGTGCAAAAACGTGATGAAGCTGGTGAAGGATCATGTCCATGTCACTGTCAAGGAGCCTGGGTGGAGAAGGGTGGGATCTGGGGGGAAAAGCATGATCTTTTATGCACCTGAGGTTAAGATCACATTAGCCTTGCATTGCCATTGCAATTTGCCCCGCACTCAGACTTGAAAAAGGATTACTATATAAAATATTTAGTGGAGTGATCATGAACCAGTGCATGACAGTTATGCTGAAGTTTGTAGTCTTTTTTTTAGCTATTACAGGCATGCACTCAATAGTGTGTCAGACATAGTATGTATTTTGATCTTGTTTGAGGCAATGCCAAATATTGTTTTTAAAGCACAGGTTTTTTAACATAGTTTTGTAATGATGTCAACAGGTTGTATCAGTTTTACTGTGCATATTGGATATACTTTGATCTAACGGCAATAATTGAGACTTACTCCTATTTTTGTAAGATTCTGCAAAGAAGAACTGTCTTCCACCTAACTGGTAGGCCTCTTGCTGCCCTGCTCCTCTTCTCTTGTAGGCAGGTTTTATTTTGTGGCAAAAAAAGAAAAAAAAACACAAACAGTTCATCCTTTTGGAATCTTTTTAGAACAACTCCAGAAAAATCACTTAGTGGGTACATTTTGGTCCTTCCAGGTACTTTCCAGTTTGATATATTTTTAAACCTCTTTGTTTAAGATACACATTAAATACATTAGTGGTATAATTTTATCACTTAGTTATGACAATGTAATTAATTGAAGTAGTTATGTACTTTCTCTAAGTGCTGGAAACACAGTTGGGAGATTGTATCCCATTCGTTTTCCTATCTACAGAATATAATATGTTTTTAGATGATGTAAGGAAGTACACATACTTACAAAAAGACTGAATCAATTTTCTCTGTTGTTGCTAGTACTTTACTGTGGCCAGTATATTTCAGATTAAAGTAAAACCCATACATTCCGAAAATCAATTTAACACTCTTAAGAAATGAGTAATCTGCTCATGCACTCTCCCCTATAGTACTCTTTCACATTTGGGAGGATGACTACATTCTTATGGTTGTACAGAGTAGGATTAATGGGTGCTTTTGGTGCCTAAAGGCACATTTCCATTTCAGGGCAATAATTCTAATCTAATTACTTGAATCCACTCAAAGGAGTGGGTCATCGATCAGGGATGCCTTATCAAGTGAATAAGGCTATTGATCTGGACAAGGATATTTCTTCCTAACACTGTTTCGTTGTCGTCAGGATGTGATTTAAGCTTGAGCACCCATTTTCCCCTTCATTCTAGCTGACTTTGAGGACCAAGGCAGGACAGAGGCGATGTTGCTGAGTTAGAGTAGGACTCAGGATACTGCTGATGGCCACATCAATGATGGTGTTCATTTTCAGGCCTCATTGAGCTGTAAAAAGTCAGAATAAAACAGATGGCCTCCAATTTTAAGGCATGTTGCAGATGTTGAGGGTTGCACTGGTCGCTGGTGTTGTTCTTGGACAGTCATCACTGCCACTGTCTGTGTAGTCTATATCAAGGGCGTTGCATTTCCGGGATTGTTTAGGTGCCGCCAGAATTTTCGCCGGATGTCACCTAATTTTCGTCCGGATGTCCGTGACCTTCCGTTATCTTTGTGTTGGCATTTTAAACTCTGGTCGATTTGTGAGGACTATGGTTAACTGCTTCTCAGATCTCTGCAGGGTAAATCCAGACAGCTAACTAGACTATCTGTCCAATCTGAGTTTTCTGTTGCACGACTAAAACAACTTTTGAACGTACACATTCCACCAAAACAAGTTCCTTCCTGAGGCTATTTTGCAGTGGCAACGTGGCTCCATCCGGCGCTTAGCACCACCCAAGACGATTGTGATTGGGTTAAAGAAATGCCAATAAACCAAAGCACGTTTCTTCTCCCATATCGGAATGGGTGTGGACTAGCCAGCAGCGCTGTGGAGGAGGAGCTGGCAATGCGAGACTACGGTCTGTGTTAATGCATACAGTTACAACAACATTGTACTGTGCATGCAATTACTGTGTTTTGCAGTATAATAACACTGACAAGAACAAATGGCTGAGGAATTACTTCCAGATGTTTTTGAGGTCTTACAGCCCTTTTTAGTGGATCTATGAATGAATAGAAATTGTGCATTGTGTATGTTGTTGCTTGTCCAATGATCAGTGTTGCCTCTTTGGTTTCTGTCCCAAGGATCCTCTTCTGGACTGACTGGGATGCTACCTTCCCCCGAATTGAGGCTGCATCAATGAGTGGAGGAGCTCGACACATTGTGTTTAAGGATATGGAAATCGGCGCCTGGCCTAATGGACTGACTCTGGATCATTTGGAAAAGAGGATTGTTTGGACAGATGCACGGTATACCATTAGAGTTTTCACATTGTGTGCAGAAGCATTCACACTTTTTAGAGCTTTCAATACATGTATGACATTTTATACTGAAACAGATTCACCAGCAGTCCCTGGATCAAATTTAACTTGAAGCTCCACTCTCCTAGTGGGCATTAAATAATGGAGGGCATGTAATATTTAAAGATCCTACATCGTACAATGGCCATATTTGGTTTTAAGTGGGTCTTGAACAATTTAATAGTTCCATCTGTGGACAGGTGGGGTACACTTTGATCTGCCTACCTCACTGCATTTGAAGAGCATTTCAATTTTTGCCCTTTGTGTCGGTCTCTTTTGAACAGCTCAGACGCCATTTTCTCTGCACTCTATGATGGAAGTGGGGTCATTGAGATCCTCAGGGGCCATGAATACCTGTCCCACCCCTTTGCTGTGTCTCTCTTTGGAGGCAATGTCTACTGGACGGACTGGAGGACGAACACTTTAGCGAAAGCCAATAAGTGGACTGGACGAAATGTCACAGTCATCCAGAAGACGAGTGCTCAGCCTTTTGACTTGCAGATCTTCCACCCCAGCAGGCAGCCACAAGGTGAGAACAGTTGTTTTTTTTGGCTTTTCTGTTGAGGATGAGACACTGACAGAAACGGGACATTTCACTGTGTTAGCTGGAACCAGCTTTCTATATACTAATTTGACAGGTTTGCTCTCCTAGGATATGTGCAGCAGGTACATTTAACCCCTAAAGCACTGCCATCAATGCATACTTTGAAGGGGGGGTGTTACCTTATTAAGCGTAGCAACTAGTTGTAACTATCCATTGTTGAAAGAACAAACCATTTTTTTTTTTAAAAAGAAAGGTAATATAAAACATTTTTACCATGTGTGTTTTCCTCTGCACATTTTGTTCAGTATCATTAGACATCATTGACTGTCTGATTGTAAACTTCAAAGAATTACCATACAAAAGAAACACGGATCATAGGTGCAATTATAAAGGTTCAAGAACAGAAACCATTTCGTTTTGGACATGTCATATTCAGGCTTGTGCACAAAACGTGGTTGCTTATTCATTGGTTTAAAGTGCAAACTCATCACATCCTATCATATTACACTCTATAGGTAAAAAAAAGGGTTTAGATGGAAGTTGGCTATAATCCTGCAGTAATACTGGATGTTGACTGAGGATACATTATCTTTTAAAACACCTTTTCGAGTATGTGTCTGAATAAAAAAAGGTACTCATGCAGAGAATTAGCTAGCTTGAGTTAATGGTACCACTGAATGGGTTTTTCTCACCATCCAAATTATTCTAATTGGCTTACCACTATATTAAGGTTTTCCTTTTCTTCTTTACTTCACTGAATGTGAATGAAAAGGGCTACAGAATAAAAACCACAGCTGCCAATGAATAATTGTGGCATATCCAATTATTAAATCGATTAGTAATGTGAATAATGTGCTGTGGTGACAGGAAATATATGAAATAGTTCTGAAACTCCATTAATATTGCCAGCAATCTCTTTTCAGTGAATGTTTCTTAATATGTATCCGTCGCAGCGTAATAGGTGATCAATTTTGTGAGGAAGTAAGCCAAGTTTCTGAGCACAAAAGTGGTGAAGTGATGTGCTGTCTCACAGAAGGACTACATATGTAAGCCAATCTTTATTGGATATGTAGATCAGCTTGCAAAACATATTGCCAAGCTCAAATTAATAACATGAAATCTCTTTTCAATATACTTTATTGTGTTTTTTTTTCTGTAAAATGGGTTGTTTTGAAATTGATGTTTGATTGATTTGTAAAGCAGAACTCCCAAAAATAAAACGGATTATGGAACACTTTGGCCATGTGTGCCAAGACCGCCTGATTGACAGATCTATCTCTATCACAATTAGCCTTTTTCAGCATTGCCAAGTTTCAAATGTATCCGCCTCAGCTCTCATCATATGTAAGCCCCCATCCTTAAATGGGCATTGGTGGTAATCGGGTTTACATCTATTCAGTGATTCCTCTGCTTCTCCAGTGTGTCACAAGTTAATTTGCTTGTTTCCTTCCTGTATCTGCATTCTCATGACTGTTCACCATAGATAAGTGTGAGCAAATGGGAGTTATTTAGCAAAGAAAACAGTAAGCGTGACTAATCCTATTTAAAAAAAAAAAAAAAAGCTCAACAGGGGGTGTGGGGGTGTGGGAGCTGGCTTTTATCCACTCTAACCAGAACCAAAGCCTACAGATGTGATGCTCCACTAGACCACGAACATCTGGACCAGAGAAAAAGAAAGGGAAGGATTGGAGGAAGAAGGGAGAACACCAATATGTGGCTGGTCTCAGGAGCTATTCAGCAGGTGCCAAAGTGGCGCTCCACTGGAGCCATCAACAGCCTGTACTTACACTTGTGTCACTTGAAAGGCAACGCTGTGTTTTAACATTAGAATATGTAACAAGAGTTTGCAAATTAGGAGGTAGATTTGCAGTTCCAAGGCCTCACAGTTATATAACAGAGCATTATTATTATTATTATTATTATTATTATACCATTTTAAATCGCAGAAAGTAGAGGATTACCTTTTCAGATCCTCGACCAATAAGATAACATAATAACATATGCTTCCATAGGCATTAATGGCTCCACTCATTTCTATTTTTTTCTTTGGGTTCAGTTTGGAGTCTACTCTTTTGAGTACCATGGAAGTAGTGTGTCATTTTCTACACTTATTGGCACTATGGAGTCTTTAATATTACTAGTAGTACTACTAGTAAATAACCTTCCCCTTTACTCATTGTTTCCATCTCGTTTCTTTCAGTGAATGAGGGAGATAAAGAGGTGTGGTTGAGGCTAATCCAGTTACATCTTTTTAGCTACATCATAATTGTTATTCTCAATGTGTGCAAAGCTTTTTAAGCAAAGCAATATTTATGCCATTTAGAACACACATGGTTATTTGCAGGCAGACAAACCACACTGTAATTGTGTCAGCAGAAGTATTAGCCTGACAAATATGATATATGAATATGAGGCTTTGAAACAAATAAACACAACAAATATAGGTCTCTCAATGGAAATAAGCAATTGCTTGCTAAATTGTATCATCACTATATTCGGCTTTCTCTAAATATGACTTTTCTTCATTTGTATTTATTTTCAGGGAGTGCCACCACCATTTTCACTGCCTTAGCATAGCAGCAGGCTTATTTCTTCATTTATCTGTTGCAAATACATTTGACAGTTTAGAGCAACTAACACCTTGCCTTTTGTTGCTGCCCATCATCCCTCTAGAGCATGATTCAGGTGAATGCAGCTCTGTTGAGATATCTCCCTATTAGCATACTAAGTCAGCTGGGTGCTGTTTCCAGCTCGCAGAGACAGAGTGGCTTTTTTGTTGTCTTAAATAAGCCACGTTTGTGATGCAATTGGGCTCTCCAATGTGTTCGTGAAGGAGCCTGGGAAATGAACTTTGAATGCGCTTGTTAGACATGAATCATCCAGAGTAGAAGGTAAAATGTAAGTGTTTTGATGCGTTAAAAGGTGATTGCAGCATGATGGGAAATAATCAAACTGTGGGTTATGGGTGCATACTGAGGTGATTTATTCTTAAAAAAAAAAAAAAAAAAAAAAAAAAAGGGTAGACTAAGACATTCATGAAAAGACACTCGTATAAGATCACTGTTCACTTTAAAGCTGTTTAAATTCAGCATGCTGTGCTTGTCTCGTAGAAAACTGTCAGCAGCTTAAGGTTTTAAAGGGGATATCCTGCTCCCCTACAGTAACCGCTAACCAAGATAATTTCACCCTTAATTCCTGAGTAGTGACAAAGAGTAAACAATAGAAACAATTTTATATTTCATAATGTATTTCCACGTCTCTTAACCTCTTGAGAGACAATTCAACAAGAGATCAACCTCTAACCCAATAATACGAGTGAACATCAATCAAACTCAGCATAACTGTTCCAAACCGACATTTTCTCTTTAAACATTCAACATATCTTTTGTGCCATTTGTCTTACAGAGTCTGTGACATTTGTTTTAAATTAATGCCAGGGTTTTCCTATTTCTTTTAAGAACTGTCATGCTTTCAAGCTGCATTTTCTTTTTTGCTATTATAAAGCAAGAACAATATCATAATTATAGTTGTTTTCAGCAATGCTTTTTTGTCAGTTTCAAATTATGTCAATGGCACAATCAGACAGGCTTGTAAATGTCATGTTACAAAGGCAGTTAGTCCTATTCATATGCAGAATTCATCCTGGCCTATCTCTTTTGATTGCAATCTCAACTTCTCATGCTAAGTGTTCTGAAATGTTCCTCTTTCAGCCTCGAACCCATGTGAAGAGAATGATGGACGTGGTCCCTGTTCACATCTGTGTCTCATCAATTACAACCGTGTTGCGTCCTGCACCTGTCCGCATCTTATGAAGCTTTCACCCAACAAACAGTCCTGCTTTGGTGAGAACACACCTCCCTCATTTCCCATGTGTTCTCCTTATGTTATAAGAGCGAAACTATAGGATACTATGTAATGAACAGGACAGGTGTTTTGCTTTACTTATGAATTTCATTTTTGATTAACGTAAGCTTTTACACCAGGCTGTTATTTTCGCACTCTCACCTGCATTTGACAGAATGCAATGATTGATTTCCTAATCATCTCACCAGCGTTGAAAAGGTTCCTCCTGTATGTGCGGCGGTCTGAAATCCGTGGTGTGGACATTGACAACCCTTATATGAATGTCATGACGCCGCTAACCGTGCCAGACATTGACGATGTCACAGTGGTGGACTATGATGCCCAGGAGGAGAGGATCTACTGGGCTGACATCAAAACCCAAACCATTAAACGAGCCTTCATCAATGGCACCCAGCTAGAGACTATCATTTCTGCAGGTGGGTGCATTCTAGACGTCCATGCAAAATATAGAGTCAGCGGCGTGCAGTTTGTACTACAGTGAATGTGTGTACCAACTAATATTGATTAAAAGGTACACAATACTCTTATTGCTAGAGTGGAATGCAATAATGTTAGATATACATACACATACAGTAAACATAGACACCTTCACCCCAAACACCCTATAATGCACAGTACCCTCCAGTCCGTTCCACTGGCAGCCCTTGTGGACCGCATGTAGACCTTCATTTTGCTTATGTTTGATGTAGCCTGAGCTTATTTACATTTTAGTTTTGTAAAGCACGCGGGCGTTACAGTTTTTTTTTTCCTGCTCTTCCTGACAGACATAGTGAACTGCCGTGGTCTGGCTTTAGACTGGCTTTCCAGGAACTTATACTGGCTCAGCTCCGAAAATGACGAGTCACAAATCAATGTGGCTCACTTTGATGGCTCCCTGAAGACCTCCATCATCCACGGCATTGATAAGCCAAGGTGCCTTGTAGTGCACCCCGCCAAGGGGTAAGTAGATTAGAGCAGTCTGTGCACTTCATCAGTACCTCACCTTCAATGCATAGTATCAGAACACCTGACTGCGGACTTCCACCTGAACGAGGGATCAAAGCCTTGTTGTTATAAAGAGAACATGTTTTACAAGCTTGAAACCTCCACGCAGATCTTTGCAAGGTTGTGAGGTGGAACAAAATGTATTGACTTACATTCCATATTCAATTAATAACACTGTAACATCCATTGACTATGTTGTAAACCTTGTTATATCTTGTGCCTAACGCAGCCACTAAGTATTCACCTCACACATTCCCACACAGAAAAATCTATTGGACAGATGGCAACACCATTAACATGGCCAACATGGATGGGAGTAACAGCAAGGTCCTCCACCAGAATCAGAGGGATCCTGTAGGTCAGTATGAGAGCCTTAGAGAGCATACTGCGTTAGACCTCCTCCTCAGCTCCACCTTAAAGTTTTTTTTTTTTAATTTTGTGAAATGACATTTATTTTCAAGTTCTGTCTGTTCAGTTTACATAAACTCAGTATGTTTACATTCACGCTATAGTCTGATTTGAAATGTGCTGAATACAAATAACCAAAGTGAAGCATTTACAGGGTTTGCAGTAACTCAGTTTCTCCAATAATCCAAGAGCACTTGATTTGTTTGATTACTGGGAGACTGTCTGGAAGAATATGGGGTAGGCCATTGCAAACATCCTATCACCACAAAACAAGACAGCAATTGAGGAAATGTGTCCGTAATCTTTGGCTAAGGATTCAATTTATTGTAATTCAATTCAATTAAAATGTTCCAGCATCAACAGCTGTGCTGCTGCATGCACCACTTTGTATCTATGTTCACTTCATTACAAATTCATCGGGAGTAATTCTCCTATTTCAACCCTAATTTGACAAAGGTAACCTGATAAAGGTGTTTACATGAATGTTGTAATAATCTCAGTTTGCCTTAATCTGTTTTATAATCAATTCATTCCAATGCATGTACATGCGCCAACTGTTACAAATAAAATGTTGTGCCTGCTGAGACTTTCTCCGTTTCGAGAATGTCGACAAGAATTAGACAGAACACCCACCTCCTCAGTGGTGATGTTATCTCAATAGGTGATGTCAAAGAAAGTCACTAGACTCTTTGGGTAAAGGTGTTGAAGAGGCAATTTCTTTGAAACCTAAACAAACACTAACACAAGACTAAACTGGAAAAAAAACATGTTACCTGCATTCACTTGTAACCTTCACTAAATTGATTCCTAAAGAAATAATATACTTTCAAATCAGCTTGCAGCAACAACAACAAAAAACACTTTAGTTACTGCTGATAGCGTCCCTGTGTTAACAGTCTTCATACAACTTTCAGGGTTCTTTATCTATGGATGCTCTTACACCTTCTGTACTGTATGTGTTCTTCCATGGGGGTTCATTTCATGGATTGATATACAAGATTATAATGGCCACAACCTTGTACTGTACTATACCAGAATTATGACACAAGAAAGTATATATCCAGTTAGGGGAACATGATAGCTATGAATAAAAAAACATGGTTTTTCTATATGTTCTCTTCAAGACACCAATCTGCAGATATAGAGTGAAAGGATCCACCATGGCACATTGTCACATCCAAAATACAATTTCTTTTGAAATGTTAATGGTTTACCTTGGACTGCATGTTGCTCAAGCCCACATCCATCTGCCAAGGGCTGCCTTCCACAGTGCAAGAAGTTCTTGTGTTCATCTTTCAAAGCACTCGTGGATGTCGAGGGATTGTTGTTTGTGTCGTTTTGTATTGACATATGCACAAATAGAAACGGATCAATTCTCCTGAAAGGGTAGCTTTTCTAGTCCCTGAGTCTATGCCTACCAACTGCACACATGCACACAGCAGACGCATGCCATTTCGACTGATGTGTGATGCTTTGAGCCAAAGGGACAAGCAAAGCAACAGATCCACTTCTATAGAAACCAGTTTTCTCTGGATTAGATATTTGTCTATTTAAGATGTTGTGTAATCCTGTCTAAATCATTGAACTAAACCTGTGGTTGATACTATTTTCCTGCTATTCAATATTTTTGTTTCATCCGGTATTTAGAACATTAGTGCCTATATGTTAACTTTGTAGCATTGTCAGTTCACTCACAACACCATACACGAATAGCTATAACTGAAATAAGCAATCAAATTGTTGATTTATGTTAATCAATCATAGTTGATTCATGTAAATCCAACTATGTGCTACTATTTAAAGAAATCTGAAATGGTTGAGATGATTGTCCACACAAATTCCTTTCAAGCAGCTGTAGAGTAGGATCAGCCTTTACATGTCTAACTGCCAGTCTGAAATGTGCAGGAGTCTGCAGTGATGCACTGACAGTAAAGGAAGTGGGCGCTGTGTTTCTGTGTCATCGCATTTTTAGGGGCCTGAATTTCCACCAGCATCCATATCTGACATTAGGTAAAATAGTTAAAGGCAAATGTACAGCATCTTAGGTTGTAGATATGGGAGGCTTTTTTAGTCCTTCTTGCTGATATGATAGGTATATTTTTACATAGCAGTCTTGCCTAGCATGCACAACACTGTTTCCTACTGAGCATAATCACTAACAGAATAGTCACTGCTGCCCAATTTTAAACATTTTCTACATACTCAGGAGATTGTTTCAATTATTATACTCAATTACTTTTTGAGTGTAAGCTCTATCCCAGCATGATGCGTACTGAAGAGGGCGATCGCAACTCGATTTAGCAAAGACAATCGACTGGTCTTCATTTCAAGTAGCTGTTGTCAGACAGCGCAAGGTCAAACTCCCGCTTTGTCACACAAACAGCACCGTTGTCTTCACTGTATTTCTTCATTCTCCTCGGCCTGTCAGCAATACGGATAGCATGGTGCACCCATATTTCACTGGCTTCATTTATGATGATGGGGTAGACCGGGGGACAAGCGTAAATTAATGACGCATTGTGACTGTGAATCTGCCAGACATAAATCCAACACATGGTGGGAGACAGTGAGTTGTCCAGAGGTTCACGAATTGAAATTGCTTTCATTTTCCACCATTCACAGTGGTATTCTAGAAACAACCATCATGCTAGCCAGGAAATGGATTTAAAAGCAGCCAGTCTCACTCTTGTTAATTTTTCATGCCAGCTGGAGCACTCATAAATACATCAAATATGTGCCAGTGATATAGCCACATATACCTTTCAATTAGCCCTCACTCAACCAAATGCATAGCAACTACACATTGTAATGTAAAAGAGGTTGTGAAATGTACTGTTGTGATACTGTTAACGTATGGTCAAAAGGAAACGTACATTTCTGATGCACCTTTTCAGTGCTGCATATCAAAAGCAGTCAGGTTCTGGAACTGAGTATAGTCATTTCCCTATGTGATGGAACTTAATACAGTAATCTTCTTTGTTTACTGTAATATCCTAAATGATAATATTTTAATAATAATCAATAATAAATTCACATGTTAAAAGGTTTCATGTAGCATGCCTAATCTACTCTTGCAGCTGATTTTCTATTTTATGATTTTGTTATCCATTCAATACTTGTTTTTTTGTCTCTTTATGTCTCTAGTTAATATTCTGCTTGTGTCCCCCGAATCGTAGAACAGTCAGTGCTAACTTCTTCACGTGTCCTCGCAGGTCTCTCAATAGACTACAGTGCCAACAAGCTGTACTGGATAAGCTCGGCCAATGGCACTATCAACAGGTGCAATCTGGACGGCAATGGGCTGGAAGTGCTGGAGACTCTGAAGAGGGAGTTAGCCAAAGGCACAGCTCTGGCTGTGATGGGTAAGTGGAGCTTGTCACGAGTGCATCAGATTGCCATTGAGGATTAATCAGAGTGCGGAGGGATTACATGTTTAACCAGTTAAGTGGCTGTAGAATAAAGCTATTTAGCCAGCCCTCGCAACAGTTGTGTTTGTCTTTGTGTGAAGTAGCAGGGGCATTAGATAATTAAAACACAGTGCAGCAGTGATTGATGATTGATTTTCTCACCCCTTTCGTAATGAAAAGGGAGGGGGATGTTCATTATGTGTTGATTCTGGGTATCAGTGCTGAATCCAATGTGTCACATCATCCATCAACTCATAGGTTCATTTAAACATCTCCTGAAATCTAAGTCAACATGTGCTGGAAAGAAATTGTACCTGTATCTCACATTACAACAGTATTTAGCTCACAAGGTCTGGCTTTTTTTTGTTTTTTTAAACCTACAGGCTTACAATTAACACCATATGTCAGTGTTAACCGAAACACAAAAGCCCTGCCATTACACCATAGAGTAATGGTTCGGCTCGGCTTGACTCCTCTCATTTTTGGTACCAAGTCCTTTTTTTTTTCTCTTGTTTTCCACCTCCTTAGTGTATGTGGGAATTTCAGCTGATTGCCATAGCGGCACAGTGAAACTGCCTTGACATCATCCTCAATGACACTCGCTGAATCCTTTCATCTGCAAGCAAACGGAGGAACCTCTGCTCTTTGTCATTTGTACGGGGTAGTATATGGCGTGGTTTTGTGGGCTGCCATTTCTTTTAAATCAGGTTTGAGTGAGTAAAAAAACTGGGGCCGCTATTTGACAGTAGCTTGGCTGTTTTGAAATGGCGGGTTAGTGATTTCCCGTGTTGCGCTAGTGATGGTGCTCTCTGACCAATCAGTGGTCTGCAGTGTTTTAACTCCCATCTTCTAGTATCGGCTCAGCTCGCATGAAACCTCGACCGAGGTGGTACCAAAAAAGTACCAGGTACTGTCCTTACCTTTTGATAATGGAAAAATATATTTAAAAAAAAGAGCGAGCAGAGTGAAGCCGTACTTTTCTGTACCATGCAGTGGAAATTCGGCAAATGTGCAAAACTGACAAAATTCAGTACGAGCATTGCACAGTAACTGTAATACTGAGTGCAGTGAAGTACAGCAATCAGCCTTAATTATTGATACGTATAATAACCAAACAGGTAGGCCTATTTGGGCTTTACATCTATACTTGAAATGGTTGACGAGTAAAATGTCATTCGATGTTTTTGCTTTTTATCAGATCAGAATTAGAATTTTAAATTGTCTCACTTCCACACTGCTGCAATCTTGACAACTGGGAAGCTTCCCAGGGATGCAAATGCAGTTCCCTTGCCAAGATTGGTACTGAGAAGGGAGAAAATAATGAACAAAGTGTGTGTGTGTGTGTGTGTTTATATCTGATCCAAAGTGTAATTTTGAAGGAAAAAAAATAAAAGCAAGAGTGTTGTCAGGGTGATACTTTGTGTTCTTGAAGCTTGTTATTAATCATAGCAGGCCTTCATTTCATGTGTGGCGGGATGTGCTGAGAGCATAAACACTGTTGCAGAATAACAGTTGCAGAATGGAATCAAGTTTTGTTAGCTATTAGCAGTCTGCAACTCCAGGCCACATCTTTTTGGTTCATTTATATAGGAATTTCTTACAGTACACTGACTATGGAGGACTATCTTATATGGAGACCTTATTATTGCATTTCATGAATTGGAGATAAAACTGGAGGTGACATAGACTAATGGGTTAGTTCCTGCACAGTAGCAGGTACAGCAAAACAGTGAAATGATGTTTCCGAGTCTCCATCAATCACAATTAATGACATTTTGTTATGTTGTGGAAATTGGTTTGAATGGTAGAATGAACAGCACTGTACTGTTATAATACTTTGTTAAATAGAGGCATTTCACAGTGGTTCAACAGTATATTTGTCGCATGGTAATGAATTACTATATATAGAAGATGGCAATCTAGAGGATCCGTTCACCGTTAATCAGGGGTCAGAGACAATAAAATGATTATAAAAGTATACGGTTTTATTTAGTTAAATATTCTTTTTTTTTTTTTTAAATGGCAATATGTTCCCTGTTAAAAGTGAATAGATAATATTAGAAAACAATAATAAACAAAACACAATTTAAATCAATAAACAATCATGCATAATGAAAAAAAAGAGTAAACAAAATCAAACAAAATAACAAGAAAAACCCACATGCAATATGTACAACAGTTAATATAATATATCCAAACCACTTCTTGCACTAGTATTCAGACAAGGGTTACCAGAGTCCAGAACAGTTTTGCCAGAGTCCAGAACAGTTTTTCCGTTATCCAGAACAGCTTTTGCCGTTATCCAGAACAGTTTCAATGGGGGGAAGAACGCGCCGGGGGAATACTGGCCCTTTTATAAGTCGTGGCACCACGATAGCCCCACAGCAGCATGTATGAGGGTGCAGCCTGGTCCAGCTTGTTGTGAAACACACCATTAAAAACAGGACCACAATGAATTTAAAACAAACAGGCAAACACAGCAACTTACCGAATTACAGGACAGGTCGCCCTCCGACCCCGGCGGAGGCACCCACCTTGCGCACACACACAGCGGCCCACACTATAACAAATAAGACGATGTCAGATCTTGATAACGCCCGAATGGGTCGAAAGAGGGAGGCATGCAGCTTACCGAGACACCCAACGCCAGCAGCCCAGGCATACATCCACCCACACAGGGACATCCACAATCAGACAGGGTGAGCTCTATAAAAGAATGCACATTAGTGCCACATGCACGGCGACACAGAACAATGAAAGGACCAAAAGATGGAAAAAGTGCCCTTACCACACCGCAGCAGACTGACGACCTAGGGCAGCGGCAAAAACGTAAAGCAGGAGAAGACAAACAGAACGAGTCCACACACACACAGGCTTAAATAATGTCCCCGCCTCTCCCAATCAATCGGAATGAGCCCTAGGTATGCTGATCCACACTCCTGTGTGCAGGTAAGAGGGAGGGGAAAACCTCATCCGGTCACACAGCATTACAGTTCACTACGTGTTAACAGTATATTTACATGCATTTCAAACTAATTGTATCATTTTAACGCTACAACATTAATGTGTACTATAAATACGGTTGCTGAGCAAAGAGATTAGTACTGCATTTTGCATTTGGTGTCATGTTAACTCGATGCCTCCTTCCTTTGTGCTAGACCATGGAGCATAGCTTGTAAAATCTATATGGTCAGCTAAAATTGAGGCTGGGTAAAGACAGCAGGACAGCAGCCAGGCATATCACTTTCCGATCCTGAGCTTCTTTTGTTGACAAGTGAATAGACCATCAGCGATGCCAATTACAGAAAAATGTTCCCTCTGCAGATGTTGTCGTTTTGGCTCTATGGTGAGAGATGCAATTAAGTGCATTGGCTGACCATTCACTCCGTTTGCCCCAACGTTGTCTATAGCTCCTCTTTGTTTCTTCTTTGTTTTAATAGCTCAGCAAACTGATAGATACCTAATGGAAAAGTATTAGGATTAAAATATGGATTTGCAGAATACACGTAAACCATTGCTAGGGAAATAACATGTTAGATATTGCCAAGTGATTATGGGTAATTAAGGGCTCCTGAGTTCTCTGTGCCAATCGAGTCCATCAACATGAATTGGCATCAATCTAACAATTATTCTCTATTCTGGTCATGGGGGTAAGCTTCTCCTCGGAACGCGTAGCTCCTATGGCGCCATTTTGATGCTAACAAGCCATCACCTGCCATTAGCATTCCATTGACTGCCATTCATTTTGGCGCCACTTTGACAGCGAATAATTTTACATCTGAAGCGTTTAAAGACTTTATTTGTCCATTGTTTATTTCTAAAGAAACACGACAATGTATAAAAGGCTCCATTACCTTTGTATCTCACGTTATGGCTCCGTAGCAGACGTTTTTGTAAAAACAGGCTAACGATTGTGTCATAACCACGCAACTTACTGTCGCACAGTAGAGAACAGGAAAAGCAGGCAGACAGTTTCGATTGACATTAGCTGTTGTTTAATTACTAATGTTAACTAGCATTTTAGTTAGCAATAATTAGCCTGTGCCTATTTTCTATCTCCTTACATATATCTATGCTGTCTGTCTGCAAGATTGGGAATGATTGAGATTTCTCTTGGCACAGCTACCAGAAGACTTACAACTTTCAGACAGGTTGCTCACGTCGCATCTACGTCTTCGGGCTCAGTTGAAGGCTGCGCAGTAACGCTCAACCCTCACCGGAAAAGTGCTTCTAATATCCTTCACTGGTCTCCGTCCAGAGCAACGGAATCTGTTGGTCCATTTTATATATGTCAATGCTTCTGGTCTGTAATGGCTTGGTCGTGATTGAGGTGGTTAAGGTTACTCCAAAACAACAAGCTTGAGTTCTATCAGGGTCTGTAGCTCTCTCACAGCATGAGGCGGAGGCAGGCACACAGCCACTAAGAACAGGCAAAGCTTATTCTGCTGCAGTGGTACAGTATCTGTGGAGTGCAGTTCTATGAGAGGAGTCATTTTGTCTCTGATTGCTGCAGAATAAAATATTACCTTCTTCTGTAAAGGTTTTGTGATGATACATCCCCAATTGACTGGCTAAACGAAACCCTGACTGTCAGCTTCAGGGAGCAAAATGACTGTAATCAATCAAACTGACAATTAATTTGATGAGCATGCAGCAGTGTGTTAAAATGAATATGCTGAGGTGCTCGTGTTTCCTTTTGGCTTTTTTTCATTTTTCGTGCATGTCTTATTGTTCGAGCCGGTTGTGAAAAGATGTAATGAAGGCACTGTTAGTGACACAAGGTCGATCCACTCAGATCCTAGGGCTCTGTAATAATTGGATTGGCTTGAGGGAAAGGTGAGGGCTTCTATTTAGAAGGTGTGGGTGATCCATCAGCCTTGACTTGCCTGGAATCAAACTTAGCAGTTCAGGTGGAAATTGAATATGATGTGCCACAAGCGAGCAATCACAGCTAGCCAGTGGCCGCCGTGGCATCAAATTAACACAGGGTGCAAAGCTAATCTAGGCTAGCATGCCCTCCAGGTTCAAATGTTTTGTAAACTGCATGTAGCCTATCATTCTCACTCATGGGAATGTGTCTGATTTGTGAAAATGAGTTTTTCCATTCCCTTTAGGGATAGCATTGAGCCCAAAGCTATTAGTGCAAGTGGGAATTGTTTCTGTGTTTTGTTATTCGAAAATAAATCAAAAAACTGTGTGACATTCAAAGGATTGATGGAGTGAATGATTTGGGAGTTTTTTGTAAATGTTGCTAAATTGTATGATACATATCAATTTCACAACAACACATTGTATTGACAGCATAATGGTTTGCTTTTCTCATCTGTAACTGTACTGTACTATACTGTAGCCCAATAAAGTAATACACAGGACCAGTTTGTGTGCACCATCAGTGCTACTCAGTAGGGTGGAATTGGCACAAAACATAAACAATTGTATTTACCAGTAAGTCATTTCATAAGTGGTTGCTGCTGCTACTTAGCAGAGTAATTCCTCAGCGGACGGTTGCTGAACATGATTTTGTTATTTATGTTTTACTCCGTGAGGGAGATGATTCTTTACAATAGCCAATTTTGATGTTGCTTTATTAATATTAATTTTGTTTCTAAGTATGCTGCCTATTTTAAAGCATGCCTTCTTTATGTAATGTTTTTTACAGTTTTGGCCCTTTCTAAAAAGGACTAATATCAGTTCCATCTCCACCCCATTTACAGTGTCTATTTTGAAGCGAGAGGAGCCACTTGACTCTTCTCCACTTTGCACTTCAGTGGGATTTAAAAATTGAGAGTTCCTGTCACGTCTGTAGAATCTGTGGCAAAGTGCCTGGACTGTGCATCACTGATTTCTGCTGAGGACAGAGATGAGGGTTGTGTGGTGGTGACTGGGTGTGCCTGGGTCGGGAGCCTATTGTGCATGTGCCTTTTTAGAAAGATGCACTCATCACTTAATGCTTATGACCGACCGCAGCACTGTACTGAAACCTGGGGGTTGACTGTCACACAGAGCCAGACCGGCCAGCCAGTCTGTCAAGGAGTAGATGGTGAAACATCATGACACACAATAACTACAGGACTCCTCAGTTACCCTGACCCAAGCACTTTGCTTTTAAACTAAAAGATTGGCTCAGGAAAGAGAATTCTACCTCATGAATTATGGTCTTATAAAGTAAATCAAAGATGAGGCGATGCTGTCTCAGAATTGCCAGCATTTTTTGCATTAGATTGACATGTATTGCTGCTGTCCATGCACAATGAGTGTAAATCTGCTGAATATCAATGGTCACCAATTATATACGCATGCCATAGTCATATATTTATAAATGATGTGTTCAGTTGCCCATTCTATTTGTAGACATGGCATTGAAAATTACAATTGTGCCCACATCCCTCTATATTAACCCCCAAATTGTTAAAGTGCATAGAAGTGTCTTTGTCAGAGTGAAAACCTTTCCCAAACATTAAAGTAACAACGTTTGAAGCCTGCAAGATGCATGCATCATCAGCAGCTAGTGAGCAGAGCAGGGAACAGGGTATCCCAGTCTTTAATCTCAGATCAGCTCAGAGAATGCTTCAATTATTAAGGGGCTTTATGGCATAAGAGTGCCACCCTCGGTGGATTAGAGTGAAAGCTGAAGCATGCCATTTGCACTTGGAATTGGCATTTGGTTGTGCGAGAGCGTTTTTGAATGGTTGTTTGCATCACAACATGATTTGCATATATTTCTTAGTGAAGAAGACATAATGCTGCAGTATTACCTGAAGTACAATTTGCACTTGCAGTGCAGTTTTACTGAATCAGCATCTGTAGCTATATGTTTTATATCCATATCAGCAAATGACATTGATGGTTACAGGCGGCAAACTCTGGTGGGCAGATGAGGAATCGGCACAGCTAGGAACAGTTACCAAGAGAGATGGACGGAACCCTGTGATCCTGAGAAACAAGACGAGCGGGTTGGTTCATATGAAAGTGTACGAC